>NW_024868559.1:0-51625 GCF_013358625.1 Macadamia integrifolia | reverse complement strand
GAGGACCACACAGCAGTCCACACAGCAAAACACATCATATGCACTACATGCTATGCAATACATTTTAAATCACATCCACCTAAGTAACATTACTAAGTCTTTGGTTTAGTGCTACTACAGCCACAGTGCGTGTATACTCCGGGTACGAGCTATGAACTCCATCTCGCGATACGCCCATAGGGCTGTCAGAGAAGGCCCACCGTGAGTACTCGAAAAAATAAAAACATGCCATCCACCGGCTCTCAACAGAAAAGTAAATGACTGAAATTAAAGGTGCTGACTCCAGCAATTTAAAAACAGTACGATTGGCCCTCTTGAATGTACCACCGGGGTTGTCGACTGTCCTAATGACTCACCGAGCGTTATGTCTAACCGCCACAGTGACCCGACAACCGCGACCACTGCTTCCCCCCAAATGGTAAACCAACACCTTAACCTCTGTTGGGAAGGGTTGTAGCACGGGATGGTGAAAATCCTAAACCGCATACTCCTATATGATAATAGTACGATTGCATAGTGCCACCGCGTCCCATACCACGGGCCACCAATGCACTCGTTTCCAAGCCGACTACGGCATCTAGTCTATTAATGCATTATGCACCATGATGTCAACATTCATCACATAAGCATCTCATCACTTGGCATTTAGAAAGTAAACATAGCACACATGCATGACAATGTGAGGATGACTAATCTACATAACATGTTCAGGATGGCATGACTAGACTAGATACATTTAAATGAATGCCAAACAATGCCTTGAAATAAGGCCAAACATCCTCTCCCCACTTACCTGTAGTGTACAAGGATTCCCGTTTGGTACGGGTGAGATTCGATGCGAGAAGCGTAGGATTTGGTGAACCTAACATGATTGAGCAGGGTTAGTACTTCACCATTTTGGAATCAAAATTAACGAAATCTGATAACAAAATCATGTTTAGAACGTTAAAAGAAGGTCACACGTCCGATTTGGGTCCAATCAGACGTAAGAATCACATTCGGGGCCTCTCAGGTGGGTCAGACAGCCCACTTGTCTGGCCCACCGGTCTGGCCCACCGATTGGGCCAGGGGGCCCTGCTAAGATTGGTGGGCAGGGTGGCCCACCGGTTAGCCCACCGGTCTGGCCCGCCGGTTGTGCCCGAAGGCCCTGCCCTCTCAGGCAGATGCTCACAGGCGGGCCAGATGGCCCACCGGTCCTACCCACCGGTCTTGGCAGAAAAACTGCTGTTTCTTCCCAACTTCCTCCATTCTTTGGGGATTCAAATGGGGCTTTTCCCAACTCATTCTTCACACTTTTAATGTCTTATAGGATGGTTCTATCCTAGATCTAGGTTAGAATCAAGTGATGGGAAACCATCTTACCTTCTTTGCTCAAGAAAACCTTCAAACCCTCAAAATCACTTCAAACCCACAATGCTTCTCCAACCCTGTCAATACCTCTTCAAATCCTTCAAGATCAACACATAAATCATCTATTAAACCTTAGATTCATCATTTCAAAGGGGACTTACAAGATCTCAAGAAACCCTACTCAAATCAAGGGTTTATGCTTGGGTATGGTGAATGTTTAAGGAACCCAACTTTGCTTACCTCTAAATGTAGATCTAGTGTTGAGGATCACTCTTCCGGCACCGGAATGGGAAGATCAAGCTTCGGCGCCGCTGAAATCCTTCTCTTCTTCCTCTACCTTCTCTTCCCTTCTTCTCCCCTTTCTTTTCTCTCTCCTCTTTACTATCCTCACCAACGTACGAGTGTCATAAATGAAAATAACAGAAAATCATAAATGCTATGTATATACTTCTTAAATAACTAAATAGTTCACATGGATGGGTCACTCAGGTGGGTGGGTGCGCCCACCTGTCCGCCCACCTGAGGGCCAAAACTTGGAATTTTGACAGAGTTTGGGCCTCGGCGTGAACCCCACCCCTGGCATATGATGTAATATACGTATATACCTTAATATACTGTTACAATACTTGCTTTATCCATATATGACCTTATGGTAGGTGCATGTACACGGCTTGGGTACTCCCGTGTCTTCTGGCACTGGCATGGACTTATCGGGCCAGCCGGTGTTTAGGGTCACCCTTGCCATCATAGTCCATAAGGAGCCCGCTCTAACTCTCTCCGGTTCGGGTCCTGTATAGTTAAACCGGGTCAACTATGTAATCAGACCGGGTTTAAGAAGTAGGGTATTACAAAAATAATCCATATAGTAATACCTATAATCCAGGATGGAGAAATCACCCAAATTTCTCCTAAAATCAGGGCAACCAAGTAGGGCCTTCCAATTTTCATAATCAAGGTCAACCTGGACCCCAAAGGCCTCCCTTTGCATAATAATATTTTTTCCAAAATATTTTTCCTAGGTCAAATGTAAGACCTTAGGCTAGTTTTCCTAGGGCCCCTCTCCTATCATCTTATCGATAACCCCCTGGGTTTACCAACACTGGAGAGGCAGGTAGAATAAGTGACTTGAAAAAAATATGGCCTTCCTTATGACAAGCCATCAAAATCTTATGAGAGAACTCACCCAAGTTGTCTCAATTATGTGTGAGAGGAAGAAAGGAACTTTACCCAATCAACCAGAGCCTAACCCTAGGCATCATCAGCCTGTTAGTTCACAAGCACCAACTAATGCACCACTAAATATAGTATAAAGTTAGACCCAACAAGTGCCCTCTAACCAATGTAATGTTGTTTATGCCCTTAGGAGTGGTAGAGAGTACTAATAGAGTGTTCTTAAATCTTCCCCATCTATTACTCCTATTAACTCTCCTTTAGTTGAGGACACAAGTGTGCCTCTTGTTTCAGGTTCGTATGATGAACCTAAAGATTCTTCTGAAACTAAAGATGATTTGGTTGAGCAAACCAAAAATATTCTTCTGAAAAAGAGTAAATCCCTAATAGTCCTTTTGTTCATCCTGTCCCATTTCCAAATCATCGGTACACAAAACGAAGACTATTTCCATGGATAAAATTTTAGTAGTCTTCAAAAAGGTAGAAGTGAACATCCCTCTTTTGGATGCCATATCGCAGATCCCCGCCTATGGAAAGGTACTGAAAGATTTGTGTACTCACAAACGTATCACTAGTGTTCCCAAAAAGGCATTCTTGGAATGTGACATTAGTTCCATAATTACTCAGCCTATAGCAACCAAGTATAAGGATCCAGGGAGCCCTACCATATCTTGTGTCATAGGCAACACCTATATTGAGCATGCCTTACTCGACCTTAGCGTAAGTGTGAATCTTTTACCTTACCATGTGTACAAGCAACTAGGATTTAGAGAATCGAAAGCCACAAGAACTACTCTTCAGTTGGCAGATAGGTCTGTTAAGATTCCTAGAGGGATGGTTGAGGATGTCTTACTAAAGGTAGGGGAATTTATTTTCCCTGTTGATTTCATTGTGTTAGATACCAAGCCCTTCTCAATTAAGGAAGAGATCCCAATAATTTTAAGAAGATCATTCTTGGCTACCAGTAATGCATTAATCAATTGTCGGAATGGTTTCTTAGGATTATCTTTTGGTAACCAAACTGTTGAGTTTAACATGTTTAGGATAGGCAAGCAACCACATATGGAAGAAGAGATCAATATGCTTAAGGATTTTTTGGATTTTTTTGATGATTTAGTTACCAACTTTGATATTGATTTTGATTCAGAATTCCAAGAGTGTATGGATAAGTTAGATGATGATTGTGAGAATTTTTTTCTAAAGCCTTGGGTCTTCACACAACTGTGGAGCCCTTAGGACCCCTTTCCAATTCCATTCCCAAACCTTCCATAGTTGAGCCCCCGAAGCTAGATCTTAAGAAGTTGCCATCTAATTTGAGGTATGCTTTCCTAGGGTATGACCAGACTCTTCCTATGATAATTTCTTCAAATTTGACTTCTAGCTAGGAAGAGGAGTTAATTAAAGTATTAAAAGATAATAAAGAAGCCCTAGGTTGGACCATGGCTGATATCAAGGGTATAAACCCTTCTATTGTGCAACATCATATACATCTTATGGAGGATTCCAAACCATCCACGGAACCCCAAAAAAGAGTTAACCCAGTGATGATGGAAGCCATTAAGAAAGAGATCCTAAAGTGCTTGGATCATGGAATAATTTATCCTATTTCTGACAGCCGATGGGTATGCCCAGTTCATGTAGTGCCTAAGAAGTCTGGTGTGATTGTAGTTCCTAATGCCAATAATAAACTAATTCCAACCCGTGTCCAATCAGGGTGGAGAGTGTGTATAGACTACAAAAAACTTAATGTGGTAACTTAGAAGGACCACTTCTCATTGCCATTCATTAACCAGATGTTAAAGAGTTTAGCTGGACATGAATACTATTATTTTCTTGATGGATATTCCTGCTATAACCAGTTCCCAATTGCTTTAGAGGACCAACATAAGACCACTTTTACATGCCCATATGGAACATTTGCTTACAAATGTATGCCCTTTGGACTTTCCAATGCCCTTGCTACATTCCAACGATGCATGATGAGCATATTTTCTGACATGGTCAAAAAATTCTTAGAAGTATTTATGGATGACTTTTCAGTTCATGGGAATTCCTATTCTAAATGTCTTCATAATCTTTCTCTAGTTTTAAAAAGGTGCATATCTAATAATTTGATTTTGAATTGTGAGAAATGCCATTTTATGGTTAAATTTGGTATTGTTTTAGGCCATGTAATATCCAAGGAGGGAATTAAAGTAGATGAGCCAAAGTGGATTTAATTGATAATTTACCACCTCCTCAATTTGTTGAGGATGTCCGGTCTTTTTTTAGGGCATGTAGGCTTTACAAAAGGTTTATTAAGAAATTTAGTTAGTTGGCCTGACCTCTCACTTTATTGCTTGCCAAAGATCAAACTTTTGAGTTTTCTAAACAGTGCCTAGAATCCTTTAAGCAACTTAAGAAGGAGTTGACCAATGCACCCATTGTTCAACCACCTGTTTGGTTTAAACTTTTTAAACTAATGTGTGATGCTTCGGATTTTACCATAGGTGCGGTTTTGGGTCAAAGGATTAATAAGTTGCCCACTATCATTTACTATGCTAATAGGACCTTAAATGATGCACAACTCAATTATGCAACCACTGAAAAAGAATTTTTCGCTGTTGTGTTTGCATTAGAAAAGTTTCGGCCTTACTTAGCTGGTCTACATGTGGTGGTGTATATTGATCATTTTGCTCTCAGATACCTAATTCTGAAGAAGGATGCCAAACCCCGTCTAATTAGGTGGGTTTTACTTTTGCAAGAGTTTGATTTTGAAATTAGGGATAAAAAAGGAGTTGAAAACCTAGTTGCAGATCATTTATCTCAACTTTTAAATTCCTTGATTGTCGATTTTCCAGTCAACGAGAACTTTCCAGATGAACTGTTATTTGCAGTGACCCATGAATCATGGTTTGCTGACATTGTCAACTTCTTAGTTTTAGGTGTGACTCTGGATCACTGGTCCACCCAACATAAGTATAGGTTTAATTCCCAAGTTAAGCACTTTTTCTAGGATGATCCTTATTTGTTTAAGATATGTCCGGATTAGATTATCCGATGATGTATGGGGCATCGATTTCATGGGACCATTCCCTAATTCCTTTGAGAATTTGTACATACTTTTGGTTGTTGATTACGTTTCTAAATGGATAGAGGCCATACCTTGTAAATCTAATGACCACAAAGTGGTGGTTCAATTTCTTAAAGAGAACATTTTTTTCCCGCTTAGTGATAGGGGTACTCATTTTTGTAATCGGCCTTTTGATGCCTTAATGAAAAAGTATGAGATCACCCATAAGTTATCTATCCCTTATCACCCCCAAACTAGTGGCCAAGTGGAGGTATCTAATAGGCAGATCAAACAAATCTTAGAGAAAACTGTTAATCCCAGCCATAAGGATTGGTCCCTTAGGCTCATTGATGCCTTGTGGGCCCATCAGGCTGCATTTAAGACTGACATTGGTCAGTCTCCCTACCATTTGGTGTATGAAAAAGCTTGTCACTTACCAGTTGAGTTGGAGCATAAGGCCTTTTGGGTCATCAAGAAGCTCAACTTTGATTTATCTGATGCGAAAATTCATCATAGGCTCTAACTATTTGAGTTGGAGGAACTTAGGAATGATGCCTATGAAAGTTCTAAGATTTACAAGGAAAAGACCGAAGCTTTCAATAATAAGCACATTCTGTGCAAATCTTTTACAATTGGTGATAAAGTCTTATTGTACAACTCTCAATTGCATCTTTTCCCTGGTAAGCTTAGATTCTGATGGGATGGACCATTTATTGTTCATACCGTATATCCCTATGGGGTTGTGGAGATTCTGAATCCAAGAACAGGGATAATTTTGAAGGTTAATGGTCAGCGTTTGAAACTGTTCCTTCTACTACTGGTAGTGAAAAGGTTATGGATCTCCATGAGCCTCTTTGCACTGACGACTAACTTTTAATCAGGTATGACCCCCTTGCATTGTCTTTGCTTTTAATTCTTTCCATGCATTAAGGATATTGTATGACTTAAGTGTGGGGGAGGGAAACCAGTTTTTTCTTTTTTCACTTTGTTTTTTTTATTTTTCTTTTTGTTTTTTGAGCTTGCTAAAGGATGAAGTCCTACTTTGGCCTTTGGTTAATGATCATATCATTCGGTTGCTTAATGTATGAAAGTAAAAGTTCTGATTAAGGTACCCATTTTGAACATATAAAAACTCAGTTGAGAAGAAAGAAACAAGCCTGTGTCTTGAGATCGGACTTTCTTTTGAAAAATAAAAGACCCCTATTTTATGGTGTTGGACCATATGTAAGTCTGTGGGTTCCTAGTACTTTTGATTTTGAGTTGAGACCTTCTTTTTAATTTAGCGTGAGTTGACATATACACAATTTAAAATGAAATGTGAAATATGGTATAAAGAAGAATAAGAGTTGATTCCCTTGGAACTAGACAGATCATTATGCCTCAGAAAGCGTGGTGTCTTGATCAAAATTCCTTAAGAGAAAACTTTTCAGGGAATTCTAGCATCACTGTCTTTGTGGGCATGTGTAAAAAGCGAAGCTACATAGTAACTTGGGTGTCTGGTGTTTGCTCCACCATGTCATTCAGCCTAAAAATAGTGGAGTAGAATAAAGTTTATTAAGCGAAAAAAGGAGAAAAAAATATGCAAATGTCAATAATGCTTGGTAATATGTTTTGGTCAAAAACATTCCAATGCCTTAGTCATTGGTCCCCTATTTTTTTCACAAGTGATTTTACCTTAAGATAAGGATTTTTTGAAAGAGACGAGATGAATTCCAAATTAAGAAATATGCTAGTGCCTGGAATTGATAAAAGATAATAAAAGTTCAAGTGTGGGGGTCCATTGTAAGAGAAATTATCTTTGCTATAGATCTGTATAGGTCTTACCTTTAGCCAAGGTTGGGATTTGTTTATTCTGAATTTTGGGTGTATATTCACTGTAAACACCCATGAGACACAACTCATCCCCTAGGGGTGACCTAGGGTTTAAAAGGCTTGTTGCACATGCTAAGTGCAACCGTGATTTCTACGAAAGTGAGTTAGGTTTTTTGTTTTATTCTTTTTCTTTTTGTTTTGCTCGAGGACTAGCAAAGTCTAAGTGTGGGAGAATTCTGATGAGACATTTATGTGTGAAATCTAGGGTAGTAAAATATGCATTTTACATATTTAAAATGAAGCTACCTTGGGTTTTACTCTCTTTTTGCATGTTTTATATTTTCAAGGCCTTAAGGACTATCGGAAGCTATATCTCTAATTTTACACGGAAAGAGGTCATATTTCTTTTCATGGTTACGAAGAGGATGAAATTCTGAGCAAGATGGACTAATCAATTAAAAGTACACATTCGTTTGGTCACCCGTATAAGTGATTATTCTTTTTAGGCTAGAAAAAGAATAATGAATCAGAACTTAACCGAGATGCAAAACCAGCCCATTTGCAATTGTCCCAAAGGTACAAGGAATATTTAAAATACCAACAATGATTGATGGACCACATCCTTAAGTGATTGAAGATTCATTTTTGGCAACAACAACTACCTAGCGTAGTTGGTGAGTTGTGGTGTGTAAAATCCCTTGCTTATTAGGAGGTCTCAAGTTCGAACCTCTTAACTGCCATTTTGTTGAGGTTTTTTTTTAGAAGATTTTCTCTCTCCTACTCATCACTCAAAAGGGGTCGGCCAAAGGGTTTCCTTTCCAAAAGAAGAGAGAAATGAGGAAATAAAGAGAAAAATAGAAAAAAATGAGAAAAAATATGAAAGGGAAAAAAAAAGGAAAAAAATAATTAAAAAAAATCATCCAAGATGTTGCCCACGTTTAAAGAAGAGAGAGAAAAAAAAATAAAAAATAAAAAAGGAAGCAAAATCGTTGGTGATTCCCTACTTCCTACAATTCTCTATCTTCTCCCTCCACCTCATCAATAAAAAAAAATATTTTTTTTTCGAAGTTAAAATCTTTAGCTTCCCTCCCCCATTCTCTATATAATAGAATTAACACAAGGGGAGGAGGCACTCTATTCTTTTTCTAGGGTTTTTTTTAAGTTACTCTATCTCTTTCTCTAGTTTTCTCTTTCTCTAGCTCTAGTTTTAGGTTTATGCTTTAAACACTTTTGTAAGTACTTTTTATTCAATTAATGTAAGCATTTTTGTTTTTGATTTAGTCTTTTATTTTTATTGTTTAAGCAATTGAAGTTGTAATTTTCAAGTTCTAGTTCTAGGCTTAGTTCTAAGTGATAAGAACAAGCTATAAAGCATGTCTTTCAATTTCAATTTTTTTTTCTTCAGATTTTTTTTCTCTAGTACTCAAAATTTCAGATTTGGTTTATTCCATATCTGGTTTTTAGTACTTGTAGTATCTCAAATCAAGTAAATTTTTAGTTCAAAGGTTGAAGTTCAAGTAAGTAGGCTCCTTCAGTAGTCTTCTCTCCCCCCTCTCATTCCCTTTTCTGACTACCCTTTCTTTCTTGATTTAGGATTTTAATTTCAGTCATTACATTATTGCTATCCCTTTCCCCCAAGGTTCATAGCTAGTGTATGTGCTGGCTTTGCCCCTCCTAGCCATAGAACCATCAATTTATTGCTTTAATTTTAATTGTCTCCCTTTCCCTAAAGCCAAGTAGAGTAACCCTTGTAAGAGTGACTCTCTGGTTAAGTAGGGAAGCTCATATTATGATGCATCCCTCGGGCTAAGTAGAGAAACCTACTTGTGAGTCTCTCTCTAGCTTTATCCCCTTTCTTTTACTTTTTTTTTTTTTTTTGCATTTTTGTTCCTTCATTGCTTTTTAATTGCATGGGGTGTTTATTTTCAGTTATTTATTTATTTAATTTTAATTACGTGGTTTGTGTCTTTAAATTCTTAAATGACGAATGGTTAGGACATTATTTTAGATACATATGTTTAGGACGGTAATTAGAATTAGATCACAACCATTAATCGGTTCACTTTTGCATTATTAAAAGAAGAAAATAAAATAAAATGGCTACTCTCCCTATGTTCGACTCGTAGCTACACTGATCTGTACTCTTACTATTACATTTTAAATCCTAATAGAGGACAACTAGTACTACTGTCCTCCCAGGGGAAAGGCTTTGGGCCCCTTCATGAGCCAGGATCTACAAAACCATGTCTATGAGACTATCTGTGGCAAAGCAGTCCTTCTTGAGTCCAAGACTTCATTCATTCCTGAGGTTTGGGTCTTCAGCTTCCTGGCTAGTTCAACTTGCTCCTCAGAGCCGGTCACAGGAACTAGGTGAATTTTATAAGAGCGTACATGGCCTATTGCATCTACATGGCTCTAGAGGATGCTTCTCGCATATGCATTCCCCTTTTGTCATCTTGAAAACTACGGAGTACAACACCGCACATCCATCCAATGGTAACTTCCCGTATGCTCGATCTCTCACAAAGGTATTTGAGTATTTTCATATGGATCTACAGGGTGAAGATGGAAAGTCCCCATCAGATAAGTTTTTTCGGAGAATCTTACACAAGATGGAGTTGTATGGTGTGATGAGAGACGATGAGGAGGAAGTAGCTCAGGAGGAGGATGATGAGGAGGATGATGACTACGTCCTCAAGGTGAATGAGGAAGAGGCAATGGAGGATGAGGTTCCCATTGATGTAACACCACCATCTCTAGTTGGAGCTTTTGATTTTTAGGAGATGATGGACCGGCTAGAGGCACTACAGGCAGGCCAAGAACGGATCATGGAGAACCAAGCACATATGGATACGGATCTTACATACCTATCCAATTCCATGAGCTCAGTCTCTACGAAAGTGACGAGGAGCCTAAAACAGCTCTAAAAGGAAGTGGATTTGATGAACCGTCACTTCGATTATTATGATCGCCATCTCAACATCAACTCGAGGTCTCAGGAAGAAGTTATTAACTTAGATGATGATTGATTATGTAGTGCAGCAAGTTTGGAATGGTTTTATGTAATTCATGTTTTGGGGAACTCTTCTTTTATTCTCTACTTTTCCTTCTTTTCTCTCTATTCATTATGTCACTCTCATTTGTCTTTAAACTTTTGTACTTTCTTTTTATAAATGCAATATGATGTGCATTTTGGCTTTTATCTCATTTCAGCTTTTATGTGAAGTCTTTTACATTCTCCCCAACCCCAAATCCTATTATAGATTCTACAGGGTTCAATCTTGCAAGCCGTGTGTAATTAGAGTATCGTTCTCTGATACCACCATTGTCATGCTTCATTCTTATAGAATTAGACCAGTGACCGGGTTCCCTCCGGGTAACCCAAAACCACCAGAATCATCTGATATAGTAACCACAACACAACATGCCACAATAATTCGGAAATATAATTAATTAAATCAGTGGAAGACTTGTCATATATATTTACTTGTAAATTCTCCACCTACACTTGATACCCAAATTGTTATATATAATATATTTACATGTGGGCCCGTAGGCATGATATTTACACAAGAAATAAAAATTTAAATATCTAGAGCACATAAAGGGGAATACCTCAAAAGAATAAAAAAGAAGAGTTGTGCTGGAATACCTATTGTTGCCTTGCAATGCAGCCCTCACACAGGCACCCAGCGTCGTGCCCAAATTCCTTTGTAACCTACTAACCTCCCACTAGAGATTCGTCAGTGGACCCCAACACTTATTTCTCTACTAGGAAACCTGTAAAATCATCTAAAAAGGTGTGTACAAGAGGGGTGAGCTCACTAGCTCAATAAATGAAAAGAAAAGACTCACACAAGCAATTGCATTTCAAATGATACTACATGCATGAGATTCATTTTACGCCTATCCACCTAGGCAACATTACTGAGTCATAGTTTATGTGCTACTCACAACCACAATGCATGTATGCCCCGGGTATGAGACATGTTCTCCATCCTATGATACACCCATAGGGTTGTAGAAGAGGGCCGGCCGTGAGTACTCGAAAAAGTAAATGGTGGCCAAACCATAGCAGAAATGTAAATCATCGTCGAACCATAGAAAAAAAGTAAATCATGGCCAAACCACAGTAGAAAATAAATTCAGTACACTCGGCTCTCTGAATATATCACCAAAGTTTCCAACTATCCTAATAATCAGCCAGGCATACTTTTAACCACCACGGTGGTTCGCGACTGACATTTTGTCCTAGTGATAACCTAACATCTAAACCCCTATTGGGAAGGGTTGTAGCACGAGGGAATGTCAAATCCTAACCACATGCTCCTATATATAGATAGTACGACTGTATAATACTTCTGTGTCCCATTCCACGGTGTACCAATGCATTCATTTTCAAACCGACTACAGCATCTAATCTAGCCATTCAATACATGCCCGACTAATCATCATTATAATCAAACAATCGATAAATCCATGCTTATGTTTCAAAACAAATAATCAGTATTTGGAAAGTTAAAGATTCAACCTATTCTTTTCTAAAGGCATCTAGTAGTAGTCAAGCATATGCCTGAGAATGGCATTCATAATGTCAAGATAATATATATGAAATGAAGATGATGCCATAAACACTCCCAAAAATGAAACAAACGTCCTCTCCCCACTTACTTATTCTTGTACTAGAATATGCACACATTGTATGAATAAGATCCAGCGTGTGAAGAGAGTCTCAAAACCTAACACAGAAAGAAAACTTAGAATATGTCCGTTCCGAAACTATAAAATGACGTAAGATATGGTCATGACACGTCTAATAATGCAAAGAAGGTTGTCGATGAGTTTGAGTTCAAACGGAGCTCATTTGGACCACAGGCGGGTCATATAGGTGGATAGTAGGACTCAACTGTGCAAACTACCCAAGCAGACAGCACTCAGACAAACATCGACAGGTGCTACCGATGGGGCTAGTACTCACTGGTCTTACCTGTCAATAGGACCTCAGGGCTAACCCAAGACCAATGGGTGCTACCGACGGGTACCTAGACCCATCGGTCTTACCCGCAGATAGGACCCCGATGCCCAGTCAGAACCAATGGGTTATACCGATGGGTCTAGGCATCCACTGGTCTTACTTGTCTATAGGCTCCAAAGCCTAGATAAGATTGGGGGGTCACACTAGTGGGTCTGGTTACCCATCAGTGCTACCCACCAATATTTGGTAGGTTCTGTTGTCCTTCTTCTCTTCTTCATCCCACCTCTTGGGAATCCAAGGGTGTTGTTTCAAACTCATTTCTCACACGCTTAAGGCTTCATCCACCTGAACATATTTTAAATCTAAGTTCAAATCATACCTTAGCTTAAGAAACCCAACAAACTTTAGGATCCTTTTCCCAACTCAGAATGTCACCAAAATGCTTTCAAATCTTAATTTCTCTTCCTTTAAACCTTCAAAGAATCACATATGGTTTCTATTAACTCTTTCATTTGACCACACATAAGTGGGTTTCATCATATTCTAAGGTTTTATTGCATTACCTACTTCAATATGTAGATCTCAAGGAGTCGATCACTATTCTGGAGACGAAAAGGTAAGATACAGATTCAGAAATCAAGGGAAAACACTTTCCTTTACTTCCTTCCCTTCTCTTCCCTCTTTTCTCCCTCTTCTTTACTTCTCTCCACCAACCTTTGCTGAAATAATAAATGGGAGAAGAGTAAATGCTATTTATGGTTATAAATATCTACTAAGGTGCATTTGGTTTTGTCACTCTTTGGCCCAAATCACATTAAACCGTGATACTGGGGCTAAGTAGCCAATAATATCGGATATGCATGACTTCACTACAACAGGGAACCGGAAACATGTGTGCTTACCTAAGTTTGGTTCGTTGGGGCTAACATTTCCCCCACAGGTGGGTCGCACTGAAGGGTCTCATCCACCAGTGCCCATCCACCAATTGGCCAGAACATGACAATCCTTGCCAGATTTCGATGGGAAATAGATTCTTAACATGAATCTCACTCCCGCCAATTGTCATGGACCAAGCTCTCATCATCGAATACGATAACATACCTTTACTTGTACATGGCCCTATGATACATGTAAGGGCACAGCTTAGGCATGCGAACCGAGCATCAGCTCAATCTTGTCCGACCATCTGGTATTTGATGTCACCCTTGCTATCATACACCATAGGGCACCTGCATCAATCCTTGCTGATTCGGACCTTGCACGACCAAAGTGAACCAACAGGTCAGTAAACTGGGTTTAGGGAGCAGTGCTCTACAAGTAAGATCCATGATATCTGGAATTCCCATCCACAACTTATTGGTTTACCAATGGCCACAATCTACTATTTAAATTGTGGAGCGTTGGATGAGGTACTTCATCTAGTCTGGTGACATGGAGTCATAGAAGAAGATTGTGGTAAAATGGGAGAACATATGTAAGCCTAAACACGAGGTGGCCTAGGAATCAGAAAGTTGGGGGACGTAAACAAAGCTTGCTTGTGTAAGTTAGCATAGCAGATCAAGCATGATGACTCTATTATGAGTAAATTTTTTAGAGCTTGAGATTTTTATAATCTGATGGCTCTCTGAGAGTAGGCTATAAGTCCTCTTCTATTCTTCTTGGGCTAAAAAAGTTTTGGCCCTTTGTCTTAGAGTTTGAGCAGTGGACTGTGGGCAATGGAAAAAAAAAATAATTTATGGCTTGACAAATGGATGGATGGATGGAAATTCAATTGCTAAGGACTCTAATCTAGATCTAAATTATTTTGATGGGGTAACTATGAGAGTGAAAAAATTTGTCTCTAATCAGAGGTGGTGCTTTCCTTTGGTGTATTCTACTTTTTTAAAAATATTCCTTTACAAAGCAAAGCAAATTCAGGTCTCGGGCTTGGAGGACATTTTTCACTGGTCCCTATCGCCCTTTGGAGCCTTCTCAAAAAAATCAGCTTCGGAGAAAATTAGGAGAGTACTTCCTAAGGTGCCTTGGTCTTCCCTTGTGTGGAAAACCAATCTTTAGCCTCATTAGGCGGCCTTCGGTTGGAGACTCGCTCATAATAGATTGCCAACAAATGATGAAGTGCACAGGTGTGGTGTTCCAATTCTATCCAGGTGTGAGCTCTATGGTTCATTTAAGGAGTCTCTGGTTCATTTATTCATAAATTGCAGATACTCTTCTCACCTATGGAATGATTTCTGTGATTTTTTTGGTATGCACTGTCTCTCTTGCATCAATATTGAGGATCCTTTTAGATGGCGGAAGAAGAAAGCCAGCACTATCTCCCTAAAAAATATATGGAACTACAGTGTTGTTCTCATTCCATATTTTATGTGGATGGAGAGAAACGCACGAAGATATGATGGTAAATCCAGTCACCACCGGCAATGCTTCTCCAAGGTCCTAAATAAAATTAGGTCCCTCTCGCTTGCTCTGACTAGAAAAACTATCTCTGTCTCAGACCTAATGTGTGCTAGGAACTTTGGCATCCCAAGGCCTGTTCGTAAGAGAAGTGAGCCTATGAAGATTTTTTGTTGTCCTCCCCCTGCAGGTTGGTTCAAGCTAAACACGAAACGTTGCTCTTTAGGAAACCCAGGGAGGGTTGGAAATAGCTGGAATTCTCAGAAATGAGAAAGTTGAAGTGATCTAGAATTTCAGAGAGGCAATTGGGGTGAAGACTAACTTTGAAGTTGAGATTGGTGCAGTAATCTCAGGTATTGAACTTGTTAAATCCTCTAAGTGCGGTATTTGTGGATAGAATGCAACTCTATGGCATCGGTAAATCTTCTTATAAGAGGTTCAGTTCCTTGGTTTTCTCTTCAAAGATGGAGAGGCTTATCTATTTATCAAGCTTTAGTTGAGTGGAAAATCACCCACTATTATCGTGAGGCTAGTCTAGTGGCGGACTTTTTAGCAAAATCAGCAGCAAGATTGGATTTTTTGATCCTGTACTGGTTTGGCCTTCATTGATCTCAATGGAGCTGGAGTGGCCTCATTATGTAGTTCTCTGTCTCATTTGATAGGTTTAGTTTCTTTGGAGCTCTTTCTTGCTGATGGCCATGCCAAAGGTGGGAAAGAAGCTTGCAGATCCTCTTCCTATCTTAGTGATGTTGATTTTTTCACCTGTATTATATTCTTTGCTTCTCCTTTTTTAATATAACTTTTGGATCTTCTAGCAAAAAAACAAAAAAAGTAACAAGTTTACAATACAAATATCATGAGCACACGCATGAGCAACAAGTTATAAACACTCCATAAAATAGTTCACGACACCCACTCACCTCGTGTTCTACTTGTTGAGTCTTACCGACGCTCTCATCCCGAGTTGCCTCACCACTTGATGGCTCTATTCATAGGAAATGCAAAGGACTTTTAGGTCAAGCTATATATATATACTCTTAATTCTCTTATGATGGTGTTAATCACTTCCCCTCCTCATGGTTTGCCTATTTTTTGTTGTGAATACATGTTAGGGTTAGTATTTCAGAGTTAGAATTCATGCATGCAACACATGCACACACTAGTTAGCTTAGGAATGATGCAATTAGTCACCTATTAGGCTTAGATTCTAGGGATTTGTCTAAAATTCCCAATTTAGGGTTTAAGTTACTAAGTTTTTGGAAATCAAATTGGGTTTTCATGCATTGGTTCCCCAGACCCAAATGCGGTCACCCCAATCCTTTAGTCTAGATCTCCTTCACCAGTTCCCCAACCTATAGTTGAGTTAGAATGGTAGATTATGGAGGATTTGATCAATTTCACAGATTTGGAGTTTAGGTTACCCCTTTTTTGAGAAATTCTATTGGGGCTTCATGCATTTATGATCATCCCATATCCCTATTTTAGGTCTACAACATCTTTCCCCCAGCATAGGGTTCGGTTAGGATGGGTGATTATATAGGATTTGGTCAATTCCCAAATTCTATTGTTTTGGGTTATCTAAATTGGGGCTCTTCATGTGGGAGGTCTCCATTCTCAATGGTGAGTGGCTTACTCAGCTATACTAGGTTTCATACACAAAATTTCCAGCTTAATTTGTAGATTGAATGGTGGGCAGAGGATATTTCGGTTAGGTTCCTAATTAGCTTGGGTGAAGAAAATGGGATAAGAGCGAGAGAGCAAGCATGTATTAGAGGTAGGGGAGAGAGTGTAACGCACCAATGGTGTAGGGTGAGTAGAGGTGATCTCCTTTGCTTCCTTTCTTCTTCTTCGGGCCAGTTTGATAACATTTCTGCCGTTTCTGTTTCAAGAACCAGCAAAAACATACATTTTTGTATCTAGAAATAAAAACAGAATTGAAGGTGTTTCATAAGTCATGTTTTTGGAAGTCGATAGTAACCACTGAAAGAATGGCCACGAGTCGTTTCCAGAAATGGTGAAACAAGTTCTGCTTGGGTCGTTTCTTGAACCATAAATAGGTAGAAATTTCAATTTCTATTTCTAAAAACAAGTGAAATGAAATAGTTTTATCAAACGCTTTTTGTTCTGTTTCAACCGTTTTTTGACACAGAAACGGAAGAAACGCATTTCTTAAAACATTATCAAATGGGCCCGAATCTTCTTCTTCTTCTTCTCCTCCTTTCTCCCTCCTCTTGCTATTACTTTGGTAGGAATGAAATGAAAGAGCAAGTAGCTCTATTCATAGTAACTTAAGTGAACTAGGGGTTGTTTGGGGAAATAATGAGTTTTTCTAATAACTCATTCTGGTAACTTAAGTTTATTGAGGCTTGTTTGGTAAACAAATGGGCTTTTTTAATAACTCTATGGTAACATAAGTTTACTAAGCTTGCTTGGGGAAATAAATGGTTTTCTCCCATTACTGGGTTAATTCCCCAATCAACACTAGTAGGCCCACCCCACAGTGATCTAACATATTAATCCATTCATTGGTAAGTTGTACCGACTATTGGAGGTAGTCTAAAGTGCATGGAAGGCCTGGGCACCATGGCCAAATAACCTATTTTATCACAATACTCTTACCAATGTGGATCAATTGTGCCCAATTAAGTTGGGACACCTTCACCATATTGTATAGAGGGTTTCTAGGGTTTGTGGAAGTATGTAGGCCACATCTTGGTGCATTTCACTACTAGGGTTCAAGTAATTCTCTTCAATGGAAAGGGACTTACATTAACTTTTTATGGTTTATAACCCTTCTAGTGTTTAATACATGATTAGCATGTGCATGTGGGGTCATTCCTCGCTCTGTAGTAGAAAACTGCAGCTACCAAGTAACATTTATACTGGCAGTCTAGTGAGGTTCATCTGTAGTCGGTCACACAAGGAAATTTAGGGCACAGGTATGACAAGATTGGTCAATTTTAACCTTAATTTTCACAGAAAGTATACTTTTTTTTTTTTTTTACAATTTTTCCCCTAAATCGATACTGATACCTGATCCAGATCGATAAGGGAATAGCAGTTTATTCCTATGGAACATTCATGAGCAAGAGGATTCAATCGAAATATCGACAAATTCTTGTGTAGCCCAAGAAAAACGAATTTTCAAATGATCCCTTACTACATCTCAATCAGATATTGGCATCGGTCCTAGCCCATCCAATACTGATACTTAGCCATGCTTGGGAGTGGACGTCGGCAAGTCGCTAAACTGCTATAAATTTGTTGTGCGTTCTTTTTATCTTTCATTATCCTCTTTCATATTTTCACTATAAGATAAATTAATTGAGAAAAAAAAAATAGTAAGAAGAATACATCAAGATAAAAGACAAAGCTAAGACCACTAGGACAACTTGCAAACTCCACCTTTGGCATGGCTATTAGCAGAGAAAACAAGCAGCACCCTAGCGGAATCTAAATATATGATTGTCCAGCACATCACTCTCCAGCTCAACAAGAAAATAAGTTGGAAAGTTCACCATTGTCTCTGAAACTCCAGTCTTCGTAGCCTTCTTCACAACATAGTCTGCAATGGGGTTTGCTTTGCGGAAGTAGTGGGTTATTTTCATTATACTCTTTCAATAACATTTTCACACCCACATTTTCTCAATCTCTCATCTAGGTTATCTTAGTTATTTTGAGTTATCAAGCATCAATTGTCGAAGTCTTTGGGTTGTAGCCTTTTTAATTGTGAAGTAGAGATCCACTTGTTTACTTGGTGATAATTGTATGGCTTTCTAACGGTGTTTATGGATGCTGGAATGGCCTGCTTTTTCTTACCACGCTGGTAGTTATCCTCAAATCTCCTTGATAACAATTAGAAATTACCCTCCTCCTAGAATGAATCTTTAGAGAATAATGATGATCAATCTTCCCCTTCTCGATAATCTGGACTGTCCTACTTAACATGCATGATATCATCCCCAAAAGTTTGGTCTTCTGTGCTAATATAAAGGGGTGTGCCTGTCTTCAAGGTGTAGTATGTGTCAGAAACACTAAGAGAGTATGTGCCACTTATTCCTTGAGTGTCTCACTTCACGAAAGCTATGTATGGAATTCCTGCAGATTTTCAATTTGGGACGGCCAAATCCATCTTCAATTAATGATTTCAGCCAATGGTAGATGAGAAAAGTTAGATTTGTTCCTCTCAAGACCGTGTCGCTATCTGGTTTCATCTTAGTTGCCTTGCATATATGGTTGGAGTGTAATAAGCAAGGGTTTGAAGATAAAGGTACAACTTCTGATGGTTTTTGAAGCAATTTAAAAAGATATCAAGGAGGCTGTTGCTTTCATGTCTTGCAAAATTAAATTGTTGGATGATCCGATTGTTGGGGAAATTAATCCGAAGGATCGTTCCCTCATAGATCTTAGAACACACAAGCATACCATATCTATGATAACTAATGGGGCACTCGCATTACATGAATCATAAATGGGAGTAGAGGAGTATTTGCATGTAGGTTGAGAAGCCTCCATGAGTATTGATCACGAACCTCTGTCCCACGTGCTTGAAGATTGTTCCAATAAACAAAGGGTCCGTTTGATAACGTTTCTACCGTTTCTTGAAACAGAAACGGTAGAAACAAAAATTGCCGTTTCTGGAAAAAGAAACAGAAAACAAGGTGTTTGATAATAAAAATCTGTTCAGTTTCAAACCATAACAAAGTCAGGCAAGGCCCGATGTATCCAGGTGTTCCTTCCTCTCCAACGGCTGCAACGACAGTACATAGGGATAAAAATTCGTGGATCCTCCATGAGAGTATCTTCGAGGTCCAGTGAAGCTGTAGCAATAACCGGCTTCAGAGTTGTCGAATCTCTCTTCCGAACAAATCCCATCTTCGAAATCCGCAATGTGGAGAAGGATGCGAAGAAAGAGATTGAAGAGAAGAAAGAAGAGCTTCGACAACTCGCTGCCAATAGATTCCGCAATCTCATCGACTCTTCTGACTCTATTGTCCAAATGAAATGCTCCTACGAGTCTAACTCCGCCAATATTACAATCATCGATAAAGGGATCCGCTCCCAAATTGACACCTGATTCTTTGAGGCTTTGGATTTTATGGGATCGCTAGTTGTGTGAAGTACCTCATCATACACCGGAGAACATCTAGGGTTGCCTTGATGAACCAATGTTTTTGGAGGTTGTAAATAGGTATCTCAGGACTAGAGAGGTTCATGAACTGTTGGTGAACCGCCGTGCCGACAAGACAACTGAGGTTGGACCATGGCCGCCAGCATCGGAGGGCACTGTAATGCCGCCCAATACCAATGGCCAAGCTCGGTCTAACCCTCCGTCTCCTCCTCCAAAACCCAGCCAAGAAGAAGAGGTCATTGGTGTCTTTCCTCAATCCATTGACGACGAAGGGTTTGTGGGATTTCACGATTTTTTGGCATCAAAGTTGTTCCCAGAAATGGTGAAACAAGTATGACTTGTTTCGTCATGTCCATTTCTAGGAATAGAAATCACCATAAATTTTGATTTCTATTTATGAAAACAAGAAACGGAATGAGTTTGTCAAATGCTTTTTGTTCCGTTTCTGTCGTTTCTTGACACAAAAATGGCAGAAAAGTGTTTCTTGAAACGTTTTCAAACGGGCCCAAAATCAATCCTTAGGGTCTTCTATAGTCTCCCGCACGAATTTCTCCCACAACTATGTGAGTAATCTATGTACTCACATTTTGGTGACTGCAGGGACCATTGAGACTATAAATAGTTGTCCCCTCAGCCCTACTCCAATAATAGGTGGGTTGGGCCTATCCCCCCGCAAGTGGGCTTGACCACTATAGGCCTAATGGGTCCCCTGCATTAAGATAGTCCACAAAACCCAACACAATTGCATCTAGACACTTTGGACTTTCGTTCTTGCCTTTGTCAGTTGGATATAATAACATGTCGGTAATGGAGGTCAAATGGTTAAAAAGCGTTGCAAGTTGCTACAAATTAAATATTGATGGTTGTTCATTTGGAAACCCAAGTTTGGTAAGTACAAGAGGGATTTTCAAAGACTCACATGGGGTACCTAGACTCTGGTTTGCAAAAGTCCTTGGGATTAAGACCAATTTTACTACATCTTTTATGCCGAAAAGTTATAGAGGAGTAGGAGGTAACACAAGTGACTGCTCCAAAAGAGAAAAAGAACTGCCACCTAAAGGAAATCCACCTAAGGGATAAGAGAATTCAAGAACAACTATTTATTCTCAAAGGCCAAAGGCTCAAATTATTAATAAACTCCAAGTATTCCATTCCATTCATAAAGGCCATCTCTTGTCTTGAAGGTGGTTTCCCACTTGTCTCCAGATCTCATTCAAATTTGATGATATCCACTTCAAAGATCAATCATTGAAAAGATATTGGCACCATGGAGCTAGTGAAGAAGATCATCAAGCCAGGTAATAGGGATTCGGTACTTGATAGTGATTTTATTCACTATTTACAATCAATGCACATACACCAAGATCCATCCTTCTTTGGCATAAGAAGGGCAAGGACAACACATGGACTCTTGCTTTCCCTAACCATTTCTCTAGCCATAAGGTCATCTACTTGCCGTCATAACTCTTTATGCTCATTTGGACTTATTCTATAGGCTGCCTTATTTGGAATGACGGCTCCTGAAACAAAATCTATGCAATGTTGAATATCCCTTATGGGTGGAAGACTGGGTGGAAGTTCTTCCGGAGCAACATCCTTAAACTCTTGAAGAAGAGGTTGCACTTGAGAAGGGATAGCATAGTTTGCTTCATTTTCTTCTAACACCATAAGAGCATAAGCCACCTTTGATTCTTCTATGGCCTTATCAACTTCAGATTTTGAGAGTAAATTAATTCCCTCCCCTTTTGAAGATTTATGATTTCTCTTTTTTTGGATGGATCTAAAGTGACTTTAATTCCATATTTTTTAAAAGTGTAAGTATTCTTGAACCGATCATGCTTAGTTTTTCTATCAAATTGCCAAGGCCTCCCAATAAACAAATGGCAAGCATCCATGGGAATAACATCCCACCATACTTCATCATTATATTTGTTTCCAATGGAAAATTGAACAAGGCATCTTTTATCTACTTTTTCCCCATTTCCTTTGCGAAGCCATGAAAGCTTGTAAAGTTGAGGATACTTCTCCGTCTTGAGTTTCAATTTCTCCACCATTGTTGTAGCTATTAAGACTAATCGGAAAAACAAACATTGGGAAGATAAACAACTATCTAATGGGAAAGGACCTTGGGAACCTTGAACTTCTTTCACATCTTGAAGAATCTAGAAAGATAATAGTTGAAGTGCCCAAGAAGTTCTAGAACATAATTTGAATGAAAGTTGGACTAAAAAGATTAATTTTGGAATTTTAGGTGTCTCCAGTCAACCCAGACACACTTTACCAAAAGTCCATAAATTCTTCTAGAAAATAACAAATGATGTACCATTTTTTTTTTGTTGAAAAATATGGCATGACTTCTATTTCCTTCTGAGTTGATACAGGTGTCGTTGTGAAGTTACCCCAAAATCCTGGACTGTAACTTTTATTTTCAGCTTCTATCCTTTGGCTTGGGCTTGTGGGCTTATTGGACTAGTTTGTTGGTCCATTTACAAATGCTCATGCATCAATTTTTTAGGCTTTCTTCATCAGTTTAAGGATGGAAAAAGAGATGGCGATTTCTAACCTATGGGTTGAATGCGATTCAATGACTGAGGCAGCTCTATTCGAAATCAGTCCATTCCGTTGTTATTTCTCCACAAATGGCTCTATTTTATATGTTTTATATCTTCTATCACTTGGAAGATAACACATTCTTTCATGACATCCAGTTCAGTAGCTGGCATGTTAGCAGAAAAAGGTGCGGCTGTTAAGGTGTCCAATGTATGGGTAGACCAACCAAGCAACGTGGTTTCAAATATGATCTCAGATGTGTTGGAAAAACCTAGATATTGGTTCCTAGATTGATTAATTATTTGGCTTGTAGTTCTGTTGATGGTCATGCCAAGAGTGGATCTATTAAGTCATTTTTTGGGCTTTATGTTTCATTTTCTGATGGCAAAGCCTAAGGTGGGGATCAAGAGATTTTGTATTTTTATTTTTTCAATGTAGGAATATATGTGACAATGATGATAGATAAAGTTAGAGAAATAAACGTCCTTGAGTCGTTGAAGGAGCAATTTTTTGTGGGGTTCATGTCACCACAGGAAGGAGATCTCAGCCATAAAGTGAGACCTAGACAGGGGTGAGGATTAGGTCAGCTAAATGGAGTCAGACTCCTCTAGGATCTCTTTTTTCCCCCTTATCCCCACCCTTTTTTCCCTCTTTCTTCTATATCTATTAAATTTTTATTTTATTCTCAGAAAAAAATAATTTTTATTTTATTTGTCCTCACTCCTCTTCTTAGGATGTAACATGTACGTGAATACTATAACCAAGGCAAAACCCTGGCGTCTCATACTTGTACAAGTGCTAGTGCGTGGTTCCCCATGAATCCCCCTCCTAAAAGGAGTGTCCTCCAAAAAAAAAAAAAAGAAAGAAAGAAGCAAACACAGGCCAACACTTATGCTAATCTTCTAGTGGCACTTAAGCACTCCTTAGTTGAAGCACTGAAGGGGACCTTCCAGTATGTTTACATAGACCAGCTGCTACCGTCAGATGCCAAATAGTTATGGGCTAATAAGCTGATGTCAGAAAAGACACTCTCCTTCTTCAAGTCATCCAGGTAATTTTGATTCATTAATGGCATCTACATTTTAAGATTTGACTTAAGATTCTGAATAAACGATATCAGTTTCTACCATACCAAAAGTTTTTCCAGTGGTATTAGATGTTGAAACAAGAGATCTCAAAGCTGCATTTCCCAAAGGAACATTTCCCAAAGCAGCAGCTAAAGCCTCATTCATACCTATGGGGAACACAAAGAGAAAGGAAAACTACCAACTATTAGTTTAGCTTATCTGGCTTGCCTAGATTGTTAAAACAACCTAATTGTAGACCTCTAAAACTAACACAAACTACACAACGTCCTGAATAGTGCTTACTTGAAAACTCACTGAGCATGTGGTACGTTCCATTGCTTTCCTATCTAGATAGAGAGATTAGTCAAAGAAAGGAGAAGAAATAGGGAGAAAAGATAGCAAATTGTTGGCTTAATTAGGTGTTAGCCGATCCTCAATCTCCAAGGAGAATTAATAGGGATTTTTAACTTCCCTTTTCTTTTCTTTCATTCCCTAATAAATAGGTACAACTCAAGAAGTTATAAATTACACCCACAACTCCCACTTATATCCATAACTGCCCCCACATTCTCACTTATCTCTCAACCTAGGTAACTGCCATGTGATAGTAACTAAATACAAATTTATATGATAATAACTAAATACATTAATACTTAAACATAATTGCCATACCTAAATAATAGGTATGTAACAATTCCTTCCCCTTAACAGTGGCATTGTCCTCAATGCCATGTCATCCATAATCCATGACATCTTCATCTTCTTCATAGAAACCTTCAATTAAAAAGAGTTTCTTGCATCGATGCCCTGGGGTGAAACTTTCATCCCAATTGAAGCACAAACCTTTAGAATGTCTCTCTTGTAACCCAACTTGTGACAACCTCTTGACTGGAATTGTGGAGTGGGCAACGGAATTTTCATCATGTCCGACTTGTTGAGGGACAAATCACGAGCCTCATAAAGTTTGGATAAATCAGTATCTGCAGACAGAGTGGTGGGACAACTAGCAAGTATATCGGCCTTGATCTAGTCTTTTAATCCACTAATGAAAAAACTAACTTGCCTTGGTGACTGAAGTTGCGCCACATCACCACCCCCTCATCGTGCTTGAGGATTTGGTACCATAACTGAGCATCCCCTTCTAAATGGAATGAGGCTAAAGCGACATTATTTTCTTAACTAGTTTGGTTGAACACAAAGAACTGCTCAGCCCGACACACCCAACTCGTTGTGTCTTCGTTCCCATTATAATGTGGAAAATCCAATTTGACCACCCTGAGAGTAAAGCTCTGTTGAGACCTCGCCATCCGAGAAGCTGAATTGTGGACTGGGGATTGCTCTCCTTGAGACCAAACTCTTGAGTTCTCATCCGCATCATGTTGAGAGGGGGCCGAGATGAAACGAATTTCTTAAAGAGATCATTTAGTCGAGAGATAATTTGTTGTTGCACTTCCTTGAGAGTAGTAACTTCATCTTCAAGCCTTTCTATCTACTCATCCATGTTCCGGCTTTGATACCAAGCTGGTATGTGCCCTTGCTTTTCTATCTTGATAGAGAGATTTGGCAAAGAAAGGGGAAAAAATAGCAGATTGTTGACTTAATTTGGAGGTAGCGGTCCTAAATCTCCAAGGAGAATTAATAGGGATTTTTAACTTCCCTTTTCTTTACTTCCATTCTCTAATAAATAGGTACAACTCAAGAAGTTATAAATTACACCCACGACTCCCACTTATATCCGTAACCGCCCCCACATTCTCACTTACCTCTCAACCTAGGTAACTACCATGTGATAGTAACTAAATACAATTTATTTGATAATAACCAAATACATTAATACTTAAACGTAACTGCCATGCCTAAATAATAGGTATGTAACACCTTGTCAAGCACAACAGCTGTTACTTTCACCACGTTAGACTTCATCCGAAACAACTACTGGAGTGAAACGAGTGAGCACAATTCCTTTTCACTATTGGGTGGACAAAATCTTTGGTCGGACACACCCTGAAACTTCAGGTCAAATTCATTTTTGGATCACTTCTGTGGAGTTTAGTCTGACCCTCTTTCCCATGCATTTCTTAAGGCTTTTGTGAATACCACGTTGCATTCCTGGTTATCCAGATGCTTACACTAGATGGAATGCCCTTAGTAGTTTTGGCCATATGACTTAATTCCCTTTTGACGTGATGACATGTGAAAGTATGACATTAAATCACATAAGCCACCTATAAAAAATTTTCAAATCAGTTCCCTATGGTCATTGTGTCCACGAATGATCCTTTTCCTCAGCGTTTTAACTGTTGAGGTACTTAAAATGTATTTGAATTGATTGGACAACTGCAATCCCCGGAATGCTCGTTCCCCACTTTGCCATTTTTCAAGAGGTTCATGCGTTCTAGAGGATACAAACCACCACTTTCCTATTTCTCAGGAAGTCGAGAGCTATGAGGCCAAGTCAAAAAGTGTCAAACACGCCCATGTCCTTTGTAACAAGATACAAGATATGCTCCTTTTCTTCCCCAACAACTAATCTAAGCTGTTTGATTCATTGACCAAGTGCAGAAAGAAATTAAATGTTTGTAGTTTTGACGTCAAGGTGCATCTCTCTCTCTCTCTCTCTCTCTCTCTCTCTCTGTATGAGAGAGAGAACTCATGTAGGATTACTGTTTTACTTCCGTTCTATAGAGAAAGATTGAGGTTTTATACGTTAACTAAACTAGGTGTATGGTTTAAGACAAGGTTTGGGATCATCATTTTAACGTATTAAACATGGAAGTTGTTTACTATAGAAAAGCTGAAACTTAAAAAGGAATAAAAGTGAAATGTTTAGGAATCAACATTTTGATGGAGCGGAATCTTAAAAATTTGGCTAGTTGATCTAGAATTATTCACCAAATTAAGGTGGAGCTGGAGCTTTGAAATTGATTAAGCAATATAGAATTATTTACCAAATTTGGGAGTTCATTTCATTTGAGGTTAGGGGTAAGGTGCAAGCCTACTTGTGGATCACGTTGCTTCTTCCAATTGAGAGTGCTTTGTTGTTCATTGTATAGTTCTCTCATTTTTTTCTTCTTTTGTTTTCTCGGACTTCTCTTGTAAGGGACCTTATTTATCAGGCTTTGTTGAATAAATATTTATTCAGGAAAATAAAAAAACATCATAAATCAACAGTGGTACACAATTCCCATCAACTCTAATTACTCTCTTCTTTTTTTGTTCTTTTTTTTTTTTTGTGCAACTCTAATAACTCTCTTGTTTCCACATGAAATATATTTTGGATTATTATTATTATTATTATTATTATTTGACAAAGGATGCATAGGTACAATTATTGAGACCTAAGTGGAGGGAAAGAATCCAATGATGTGATGGTGTTGATCTCCTCTATGGGTGCGTGTCAACTGTCATGATACCACAACTTTTTTTTATAAAGTTTCCTGAACTTTTAAGTGGAAGTATTTTCTAATCCTTCCATATTCCATCACAACTTTTTTTATAAAGTTATTGAAATGAAATTGGTGTCTCATATATGATGTGAGGTTTCAAACGCCCTAGAGTGCATGAAAGGACTTAGAGTTATTAATGCCAAATAGTTTTTCTTTTCAAATTTACCCGAATTTAGAAGTGTGCATGTGTTTACTGTAAGAGAGAGAGAGATTACATGGCTAAGGAAGTGGGGATAACTTAATAGCTAACCCTTAAGTAGTTAAGGAATTAGAATGATACTGTTTATATATTTTTAATAAAGGACATGTTTCCTCTAGAGTATGAAAGGTGGTTTTGGAATTACAGGAATAAGAAAAAAACTGGCTTCACATAGCATGAAAAGTAGTAACAATCCTTTCCCTTAATAAATTAATAAATTAGTATAGATATTCTATGTTGAAATAACCTAGAGGAGGGTGAATAGGTTATAATAGTGCATTTTAAAACCATTTCGATTAATGGTTCCCCAATTTTGATTGTAAGTTAAAAACTACAGAATAAGTAAAATAGACACAATTACACAACACCAATGTTATATTGATTCGAATCAATTTGAGTTTCGTCCACTCCCTACAAGTTTCACTTGTAAGATATTCCTCTAGTTCTTCCCTTTCAATATAGTAAGTAGGGAGAAAAACTTTTACAAACTCTTTTAAGGATAAAATGATCTGTACAATCTCTTTCAAGGATGAGAGGGTCCTTTACAGTCTCTTTCAAGGATGAGGGAGTCCTTACAATCTTGTAAGGATGAGAGGGTCCTACACACTTGTCTAAGTACGGTCTAGAATAATGTGTAACCAATGTGTCAAATTCTAGAGTTAACCCAACTCTTGGACAAAAATAAATTCAAAGTAGAATAGAAAGGTTTAGAATTACCTCTTGAATAGAGCATGAATGAAAATGCAACGATATAGAATGCACATTTGAAGTTTTCTTAATTCCTGCAATGTAAATGCCAAGATGTTGATGAAGACTTGTAGATAACCTTGAGTTCCTTTTGAATGGAAGATGAAGAACTTGAACTCAAAAGATGATATAAACCAATCTCACTTCCAATGCTCAAATAATGCTCCTTCAAGGTTAGGATATATTAGTTATTAATGAGTAACATTAGAGGTATTTATAGGTGAGATTAGGATACTAAAACAAGTAAAAAAAATCTCACCCATATGATCATTTTTGGGTGTCCTAGTCGACCTCCAAAAGTGCCAATCTACTTCCAAAATAGCCATTACAAAACATAGCCATTGGAAGGTAATTCAAATGAAACAGTAGTCATCTGGTCAACCTCTACTTTGGGCGATCGACCTCCACTTTGGGCGTTCGACCTGCAGATGATTTTGCTAAAATCATTTCTACAATGGTTGATTTTGATAGGGCTGACTTCATATGACTATAACTTGGTCATATGAACTTTGATTGGGCTGATTCAAAGTCCATTGGTTTCATAACTTGAAAACCCACAAATTTTGTGAAGAGATCATATTCTCACACTAACTCCCTAAATATCTAAAGTTCCCTTGAACACAAAAGTACTATTTTTCACAGAAAAATAAAGGAGATTCTTAAATCCAATGGGACCTTATAGCTATGGGTCTTAGTCCTTGCTAGAGTAATATGACCTAGGGTCATTCTAAGCATGATGAATGCATATATGATGCATGAGTGTGTGCATACAATTACAAGTAAATAGTACTACAAATTAAGACCTCTTATGTATAGTCTTCATTCTTCTTGCAGTTGGTCCACAAGAGTCTTCATGTTGACCTTGCAGCTTGATGTCTTCAATGTACTTCAAATCCCTTCAAGCTTTGATACTTTGAGGTTTTGATACTATGAAGTCTGATACCATCTGATACCTTCTTCAATTATTGATACTAACTTTTTGATATTCTTCATTTGATGACTTCAATTTTCATTTCTTCCTTTCATTTATCAAATTCGATCTTTGATATGAAGTCCCTAAAAAACAATACTTGAAGGCAGTTGTGAAACACCTCATATATTTGTTGTCATCAAAATCAACTATAGAAGTGTGGGCATATCCCTAACAATCTTCCCTTTTTTTATGATGACAAACAGATGATTTTGAAATAAAATAAATAATCAATTATTAATAAGTTGGAAAATCGTTTCATAATTTCTCCCCATTTGTTAACGGCAAAAAGTGAGATTAAAAATCTCTATATTTCTTCACATTTTTTAACATTGACAAAGAGTGTGAAAAATAGCTTTCCTTAAAATTATGGTAGGGATAAAAATCATTTAAGATTTATTTTTCTCCCCCTTTTATCAACTTGTCAAAGGATCATTTTTGATAAAAAAAACATTTTTCATATCATTAATCCTTCTCCCCCTTTTTGTCAACAATAAATGTGAGGAAGATAAAAAATTTCTCCCTCTAAGGGTATGCTCAAGAGAAAAATTAAGCACGTAATCAAGACTAAAACATGCTCCCCTGAAGCGTATGCATCATATACAATGTATTCAAATAAAAACAAGTATTAGGGTGAAGCTCTCCTAACAATATCCAATAGATGTTAATGAAGGAAACATACATTCAAGCAAGATAGAACATTAAAATTCTGAGATGGTTGATGATACCAATTGTAGCAAATTTTGATAAAAATTTTAGGGTTTCAGATTTTCTAGCAAAGGTATCTATTTAAGAGCCTGTCGGAGTGAATATTTTATCTCTTTTCTGACAATGACAAATCAACCATCCATGAATCATTCATCTTTTACTTTGGCTTTTAAATCCAATAGAATTAAGCATATATTGGTCCCCATAATCTGATGGGTCCATCCATGTTACAATCAAAATGTCCTTTGGGTTTCCAAACCCTTCTAGGTGTGTGAGGTCTATATGATGTGTATGATCTATGTGAATCATATAGCCAAGGTCTAACATCTCTTTGAGTGTTGTATGGTCTATGAAATGGATAAGGCCTTTGCAGAGCATATGATCGTTGTGGAGTCTGTGACATATGATGTGTTTATGGCCAAAAGGGTGTGTGTGTGGTTTAAATTCCCTTTGAGATTTAAAATTTCTCATTGGTCTACCATGCCTCTTGGAGGGAGTGTAATAATATGCATAATGGTCAGTGTTCCTTTATAGAACTTTCATTTGGTTTCGTTGGGATTTCTTCAACTTAGCATGGCAATGTTCAATAGTATGACCTTTCTTTTTGCAATATCTACAAACAATGTATAAAGAGAAGACATGGTTAGTATGGTGGGTCACATTTGGTGCTCTATCTTTTGGAGTAGTCACCTTTTCTTTTTCTTTGTGGTGGTGACCCACCATCATAGCCAAGTCCTTTGTCTTGAGGACTCTTGTGTTAGAATCCTAGTTGGGTATCCAAGGTCTTTTGACCTTTGGTGAAGATGTGTAGAGTAGATTTCAATGTATTATTTTTCTTCTAATTCATCCACTTGGGAGTTCAAGATTTCTATTCTATCATTCAAGTCTCTTACCTCCTTCTCTAGAGATAAGTTAGAAGTCTCCAATTGAAGGCTATCATCCTCATAAAGAGCTTCAAAGGATCCTTGGAGGTCATCTTGTCTAAATCATTATTATCAATAGATTTACAAATTGGAGAGTTTGCCTCATTGTCTTCATCCCCATGTGCTATGAACGCCAAGTTTTTGACTTTCTCATCTGAGTTGTTATTGTTGCCTTTATTATCACTTGTATTCTAAGTTGATTCGGCCACATAAGCCTTCTTATTTTTCAATTTTGGACATTCGGTCTTTAAGTGGCCAGGCTTCCTACGTTCATAACAAACAACATTCTTTTTGTTAGCATATAATCTATATCTTTTGAAAAAAAAAGTTACCTTTATGTTCCTTATGGGGTTGACTCTTATATTGCTTGCTCCCTTATTCTTTTAAGAACTTGTAGAATTTTCTAGTGATACGTGAGAGTTCCTCTTCTTTGTCAAATTCTTCATCATCCCATTCTTCCTCTATATCTTGGAATGCCTTGAGAGCTATGAATTTCTTCTTTGATTTTGAAGTCTGGTTGTCAACCTTTAACTCTATTTCATGAGTTTACAAAGATCCCAAGAGATAGTCCAAAGATATTTCATTCAGGTCACTAGATTCTTCTATAGCCATTTTCTTTGGTCTCCATGCAGTAGGTAGTGATCTCAAGAGTTTCCTGACTTTTTCAGAATTTGTGTAATTCTTTCCTAATCCTTTAAGACTATTAACAATGTCAGTAAACCTAGCAAACATTTCAAAAGTGGATTCATTTTCTTTTATTATAAAGGATTCATAATCAGAGACTAATTGGTCTACCTTCCTTTCTTTTACCTCTGTAGTACCTCGTGAGCGATCAGTAGCATGTTCCATATTTCTTTGGCCGTGTCGGATAGGATCACTCAGTTGGACTCTTTCTTATTAAAAGCACATTATAGGAATGCCAAGGCTCTGAAGTTGTATTGAGTAAGGACTAGATCATCAGCAGTCCATTTCAATTCATCCTTTGGCACCTTCTTTCCTTCTACATCCTTAGTAACGACTTATGGTCCATTCTCTATGACTCTCCACACAAGGGTGTTATGTCCACAAACAAAAAATTTAAACCTATATTTTCAGAAGGAGAAAGTTTTTCCATTGATGTATGGAGGCCTAGAAGCATTCATACCTTCAGGTGGTTCTTAGGATGTGGCCATGGTCTTTGATTTTTTTTTTCTCAAAGATCATTATATCATTAAAAAAAAGGAAATGAGGGAAACTTACAATGTCTTACAACCAACATATGAAAAACAAGGGAAAAAGAAATCATCAGACCATTCTGATAGGAAGGCCATTCACCCCACCTTCGGCATTGCCATCAGCAGGGAAAAATAGCGACAACCTAACGGAATCTAAATCTTGGGCGAGAATCCACTCCATAGAAATTTCTTTTAAGATATGATCTGAAAAACCACTGTCCATATTAGTGCTTCCAGATTTAGCTGCCTTCTTAGCTAGAAAATCAGCCACTGTGTTTGCTTCTCTAGAACAATGGGTCAATTTTCAAGGGATGGACATTAGGAAAGGCTATAGGACTATCTAGTTTTGAATTGCAAACCATGGAATAGAGTTGGATTGAATGGCAGTGACTACTGCTGAGGAATCTGACTCAATCCAAAGCGTCAGGACTTGTTGTTCCTTAGCCAGCATAATCCCTTCCAAAAGGGTAGCGAACTCTACTTCAAATATAGTAGTGACTCCCAAGAATATGCCGAAAGCCCTCACCACTTGACCCACACTGTTTCTTAGAACACCCCCTGCACCTGCATGCCCTGGATTACCACTAGAACTTCCGTCGACATTTAGTTTGATCCAGACACCCTGAGACATACACCAAAATACTTCCAAAGGAGGTTTGTGATCCTGAGCTTTAATAGTCAAGTTCAGCTTTCTGCAATAAACAACATCCCCTGGAGCCTTCACCGCTCCCTTTGTATTCATCTGACAATATTGCACCTCTTTTTTGATCATTTCATAAATGTGAACCCAGTTTCTACTCATTGCATCATACCTTCTTTTATTTCTTTCCCACCAAATTGTTGCAGCAATTATCACCAATCCTACCATCTAAGCTTCCTTAAGATTTATCATTCTTGATTTTCTTTTTCACCATATGAATAAATCTTCAATAGACGCCTGTTTAAGCCATCTTACATTGAAGCACTCAACAAAGCTTACCCATATTTTCCTTGAAAATGAACATTGAAGGAACAGGTGCCTAATTGTCTCCTCTGCTTCACCACATAGGTTGCACATAGAGGCCAGCGAGACTCCTTTCTTCCTTATCTTGTCATCTATGGGAATTTTTCCATGAGCAAGATGCCATCCAAATATTGCATGTCGAGGCTACACCTTTTTACACCAAACAATCAAATTCTATGTGACTTTAAGGGAATGTTGTCTGATAGCCTCCCAAGCTGATGATGTAGAGAAAATTCCTGAGGGCGATAGGCTCCAAACACATTGATCTTGAACTGGGATAACAGGAATTCGGATATTGCTAGCAGCTTGACAAACCTCCCTCAATAGAGATGAAGAGCAATCTGGGAAGCTCCAATTATTATTTATTACAAAATCACCGAGTGAAGCATATGCATTTCTGAATATCTCCTCCCCTATGTCTGCTTGTTCTTCAATGGTCTTTGAGACCCACCATCTATCGTTCCAAAACCAAATCGTCCTCCCATTATTGATGACCATCTCTCCTTAAAGTGGACAAAAGACCACAATCTCCTAACACTTGGCCAAATAGAAGAAGGACGATATCCTCTTTTTAGCTCACCTCCTTTTTTTTACAAATCTCGACATCAGGAAAAGACTAGCCATGGAGGGCTTATGTTTAATATTTCATACCATTTTACTGAGCATAGCCTTGTTCATGTTGCGCAACCTTCTAATACCTAGCCCCCCTTCATCTTTTGGTTTGCAAAGAAGGTCCCATTTAACAGTTACAACCTTAGTAGAGTCCACTTCTCCTACCCAAACAAAGTTTCTCATCCACTTATCCATGGTAGAAAGAAGAGATGAATGCCACCAATAAACAGAGAAGCTGTGAACTGGTGTACCCGAAATCACAGATTTCACCAATTCTACTCTACCCGCCATAGAGAGAATTTTACCCATGGTTTTTGACTCACTTTAAGATAATAGTCTTCTAAAGTTAAGCTCTTGCTCTGATATCAATTGAAATGACCTAAAAGGGAGTGAGTATGATATACTAGTAGATTTTAAAAACTTTTGTATTAATGGTTCCTCAAATGTTTGTAAATTAAAAATATGGAATAAGTAAAATAGACACAATCACACAACACCAAGGTTTATAGTAGTTCAACTCAATTTAAGTCTAGCCCACTTCCTAAAAGTTTTACTTGTAAGGTATTCCACAAGTTCTTCTAAGGATAAGAGGATCCGTACAATATCTTTCAAGGATGAGAGGGTCCTTTACAATCTCTTTCAAGAATGAGAGGGTCCTTTACAATCTCTTTCAAGAATGAGAGGGTCCTTTACAATCTCTTTTAAGAATGAGAGGGTCCTTTACAATCTCTTTCAAGGATGAGAGAGTCCTTACAATCTCTTAAGGCTTAAGGATATGAGGGTCCTTACAATCTCTTAAGGATGTGAGAGTCCAACAATCTCTTAAGGATGAGAGAATCCTTACAATATCTTAAGGATAAGAGCATCCTTACAATCTCTTAAGGATGAAAGGGTACTACACACTTGTCTAAGTATAGTCTAGATAACCTTGAGTTTCTTTTAAATGGAAGATGAAGAACTTGAACTCAAAAGATGGTATAAACCAATCTCACTTCTGATGTTCAAATAATGCTCCTTCAAGGTTAAGATTGAATGTTTATTAATGAGTAAAATTATTTATAAGTGATATTAGGGTGCTAAAATAGGTAAAAAGATCTCACTCAAATGGTCATTTTTGGATGTCCCGGATGACCTCCAAAAGTGTTGATCAACCTCCAAAAATAGCCGTTACAAAATAAAACCGTTGGAGTGTGATTAAGAAAACCAATAGTTAACTGGTCAACCTCTAATTTGGGCCATTGACCTCCACTTTAGGCCTTCGACTTGCACTTTGGGCGGTCGACCTGCAAATGATTCTGCCAAAATCATTTCTGCAGTGGTTGATTTTTACAGGGCTAAATTCAAATGACTATAACTTGTTCATACAGACTCCGATTGGGCTGATTCAAAGTTCGTTAGTTTTGTAACTCAAAAACCTACAAATCTCATGAAGAAATTATATTCTGATACTAGTTCTTTAAATACCTAAAATTCCCTTGAACATAGAAGTACTATTTTTCACAGAAAATGAAGGAGATTCGTAAATCCGATGGATCCTTACAGCTATGGGCCTTGTTTTTTGCTAGAGTAATATGACCTAGTGTCATTGTAAGCATGATGAATGCATATATGATCCATGAATGTGTGTGTCCAATTACAAGTAAATAGTACTACAACTTATGACATCTTATGTATAGTCTTCATTATTCTTGTAGTTGGTCCTCAAGAGTCTTCGTGTTGACCTTGCAGCTTGTTGTCTTCAATGTACTTCAAATCACTTCAAATTTTGATACTTTGAGGTCTTGATACTATGAAGTCAAATACCTTCCTTAAGTATTGATACCAACTTGTTGAGTTTCTTAATTTGATGACTTCAATCTTCATTTCTTCCTTTTATTCATCAAATTTGATCTTTGATATGAAGTCGTTACAAGACAATACTTGAAGGTAATTGTGAAATACTTTCATATATTTGTTATCATCAAAATCAACTATAGGAGTGTGGGCATATCCCTAACATATGTTTTAATAAATTATTCGTGTTTTTCTTAATCCCATAAAAAAATTTCTCAGGTACATTTTTTTTTTTCAAACAAACAGAGTTTTTATCATCTATTATTGATTTGTTACTGGAGATATGAGTCTTTTAAGTATAAGATAATGTTTACGAAGAAGCTTAACCATAGAAGCACTTGCAACAAGCTTCGGTTTATTTGTTTTATTTTTTCATCACTTTGTCCATTGAGCCTTTAACCTTTTACTCAAATGTTGCAACCACATTAAATCACTATTGAGGCTACAATGAGTATAGTTTAATTGTTTTGGGTTTTTTTTTTATTATTTTTTTGATCAAAACTAGAGAATTATGTGAAAATATCAATTTCTATCTTGCAATTCCTAAAGAAGCTTTATCACATGATTTTGATTGTTTTAGTGCCAAAGAATTTAGATACAAACTATAGTGTGGTCATAAATTTTTTTGGCTTTATTGCATTACATAACTACTTGTTTTACCTCAATTGACTTTTTTTACATTATTGATTATGGAATATATACTTTTTGAATTAATATCTGATTTGTGGCCACTATTAGAGCATTTGGAAAATTTTGGACCTCACGAGTTCTATTATTGTCTGATGTGATAGGATTTACTTTAGGCTAAACTTATTACTGGGGAATATGTGTTACACTCGTGCCCTAATCCGGTCAAATTTGAACTGTTGTGACAGGCCTCGGATCGGAGATCAGAAGTACAATCGGGTTTTGACTCACGATAGCGCATTGCCAAAGGGAAAGAGATGACCCCACTTGCTCATGCATTTCATGCCTATCTAATTGGAGGGGATTCATACCTTCCGATCCCAGACGGTAAGTGACCCGACTCCCCACATTTGATTTCTAGCACGTGTCATAATTGTCAAAAAGCCTTGGGCATGTCCAAGGGCAACCACCCGTGCGAGACCAACCATTGGGAAACAAGCTATCAAGACAGCAGGATGTCTTGACCACTGGAAACAAGCCACCAGAAGCAGTCTGGGCATAAATCCTATACCTATTTCCGGTGGGTCCATTGGCTACTACCGAGGATCAGATGCCTGCAGGTTAAGCTACTCGCATCGTAAATGGTTGTAGATGATCCCAAATGATCCTCTACACCTTCCTCTTGATGTGAACACCATATGGACCTAAATGTGCGGGTCCTTGTGCCCTGAAACTCATTTTAACCTGATCGGTTTAAAATAGGCCCAAACCAAACAGGCCCTTTGGGCTAACTTAAGTTATAAGTTGGGAAATGAGGATTCATTCATCATTTCCCTTGTGCCCAACATAGGAGAGAAGAGAAAGAGGAGAGGAAGGAAGAAGGGGATTGAAGGCCTACCTTGGTGCCGGCTGCCGCCTTGTTGCAGGAATCACCACCGGAGGTAAGTACAACCTCCCATACCACTCTCTCTCTTCATTTTGACCTAGGCAAAGCTATGTATGGGTAGAGTCTTGATGTAAAAACTATGTCAAGGTCATGGGTTGGGTGTCTTACCCTCCCGGTGTTGTTGCCAAGCTTGAATCAAGCCTAGTGAGCTCTGGTAACATGTAATGCCAAAAGACTAACTAGGGTTTTGATCGTACGATCAACGTATCTCCTAAATGCCTCAGTGGAAATTGGATTTTCTTGGCTTAAAATGATGCTAGGAACATCCCCTATAAACTCCATAGAATAAATCTCGATAATCAGGACCAAGCCAGAAAGCCCCAAATTGATGGATTGCCTATACCTCCATCGAATACAGTCCATCAGATCCACTGGGTCTATTTTCATTGGCATATTTCCAATGAACATGTGAACTTTACATGCTCTCTATCACCTCCACCAGAAATAGGTCTGATATTTCTGATGAAAATGCCCTATTTCTGGTGGTTGTTTTCGGTGACATCACTGTCAATAGGAGACAAGGTTGGTACATTTTGGGGGTGACCTGTGTGGGTCCCTTCCAATGTTTTTGATGCATACTGATGTACGATTCCATTTTGTGTCTAAGACAGTGACATGCACGTGCCCCAAAGTAAAAATTGAATTAATCGATCGATGGCCGTACTTGAACCCAAACACGACCGATCGTAAAACAGGTGAGGGATGGACTTTGTTTATTTTTGAATTGTTTACTTTTATTAAACTGCTCACATGATTAGAATTACATGTTTAATTGAATTGTCATTTTACAATAATGATATGAATTGTATGGAAATGCATGGCAGGATCCGGTGTGGCCGAGGTGGTATATATACTGTGATCGCCGTGTGTTTGGATGTGTGTGTGTGTGTGAGACAGAATCTAGCGTGGCTAAGGTGGTACCGGTGCCATGATTTCCATATGTATGTTGCATTCATGCATTGATTATGTGCATTAGAGTTAGTTGTAGTCACAGGTTATACTTTGTGGCCAAGGTCTCACTGGTATCGTGTACCTCGGACTACATTTGGAAATGGATTGGCTTCATGGCCGAGGTCTTGCAAGTATTGCGTAGTCCATACTCAACTACTATTTGCATGCTAGATTAGGTAAATGGTCTCGGGCTACACTTTGTGGCCAAGGTCTTTCTGGTATCGTGTACCCGGGACTGTATTTGGAGATGGGTTACACTTTGTGGCCAAGGTCTCTCCAGTATCGTGTAATCTATACTAATTGTATCATTATGAAGGCATGCAGTATATATGTGGTTAGGTATCACTCCCTATGATACGCACCCTTGCTAACAGGGGTTGAGGTGTTGGATAATCCATTGTGGTATGTTTGATGAACCTTCCCAAAGTGCCACTCCTGCTGTACGATGTGATTGTTACCAGAGGCGGGAACCTATCTGATGTGGTCGATGTGTTACCTATGCCATGATTTCTAGGAGGGGGCTATCAGGGGTTTGCTGGGTGATCCATGGTGTATACCGGGACCGATAGGCTTCTAATCACAGCTAGGGTTTGTATCATTGCGTAGTTGATGTTGTTTTTAAGATGAGGGATACAACCAAATGTGCCATAGTAGCAATCACCAGACTTAGTTGTGTTGTTAGGTGGATAATAATTAAATGAATTGCATCATGAGCATCACGGACTATGTGTTTAAGTTCTAAAATCATGCATCATGAATTACTATTGCTATTGACTTTCTTGGATGTGCTTGACCCCACCCCTCACTGAGTGAGTTGGAAAGCTCACCCCATATATACACCCCTTTTTAGATGATGATGCAGGTACCATGGTGCCGATAGTGGGTGATCCAGCATCTTTTGGATCAGAGTACGGTCTGAGTGACTAGTGGATGCCAGAAGCGGAGGAGCACGACCAAGACTGTGCTTGCGATCACTGTGCTTATGCCGCGCTATGAGATTGTGCATTATCTTTTGACACATGTGGATATAGCCATGGGATTGTATATTTTTGAGATTATAGTATACGTCATGAATGAATTTAATAGAATAACCTGGTTATCATTATTATATTACCATTAGATGTTTTCCCATTTTACTTACAATTCTGCTATTATACTCAGATTTCGCTGCTTATATTGGTTTGTGATATGAGATTGTGAAAATGTTAAGGTACTGCTGTCAGAGATCCTGGTAGGTTGTAAGATAGGTGCGTGTCTTACTCACACTATTGGTATTCCTAATGGTAAGTTGGGTCTACCGGGAGTGGGGTGTGACAGCTATGGTATCAGAGCGCGATGCTCTACCTTAACTCACATTCTCGACCAAACCTTGATTTTGGAGAAATTAAGATCTGATAAAAATCTCAAGACAACAATAATAGAAATTGTACAATTAAGAGACAAGTATAGGTGTTAAATCCGTTTCATTATAATGAAAAACTTGAATACACAACTTACACTTTTATGAAAAAAAATTAAAGTACGAGAAAGCAGGAAATCCTAACTGGTCTAAGACTAGGAAATCAAACAACTGAAGCATATGACATAATGAAAAGTTCCACTAAATCTAAAACATCAAACTCTTGCTACTGCTGCTACTACTGTTGGTTCTATTCTTGGTCCTGAGCCTGGTTCGGACCATGCGTTCTTGGAGGGGGCACCGGAATGCCAAGGTGGAATACCATTTCCTGCATCTGTGCCTCTAGGGAGGCCACTCTATTGTCCATAAGACAATAGTTCCTATCTATGCTCTCGAGGTGGCCATCCATGCTCCTCATCAGTGACATAGTGGTGTCCAAACAGGCCATAACATCGTTGAGACCATAAGGCCTCGCACCCCTAGTACTCTGGGATGTAGAAGCTACCATCAAACCCATAGCCTAGGGATCAGGTGGTGGAGCCTCACCAAACCCAACAGCTTCTCCTCCTGTACCAACATCACCGGCACCGCCAGCCTCTACCTCCATTGGCTGTTGACCCTCTCCTGGGATAGGTGTCACCTCCCACAGATCTATGGTCATCTTCCTTAGTGAGTCTTGGTTGAAGTCTGTGACCTCTTCACCCAAGTATGTGTCACCCTCCAATACCCTCCCATAGCATAGGTTCCCTACTCGGTGATCCTACCCTCCAAATCGAGTTACCATGGTCCACATCAGAAGGTAAGGTAGACGTATCTATGCCCCCATGTATGCGCAATATGTCACATAGGCTTGAAGGGCGGATACCTTGTTGTAATGTCCACAAGTGGGGAGGACATTCAGCTAAATCGCATGGCAGACCAGATTTGGAGTAGCAAAATAGTTGACTGAGTTGTTCCATCCTTGGGCTTCCTTAGTCAGCATTTCATTGATCTCCTGAAAGGTGTCGGGACTTTGAAACTCATATACCGGAGTCTGAGGTGGGCAGTACACTAGGTCACTGGCATTGCTAATCATCAGGATGTTGGCCAACTGTCCCATGTCAAAGGAGATCTCCACCCCCTTCACATAGGAGGTGATCTGCATCTCTTTGGTCCCCTGGTTCATGCATTCCATGTTGGAGTAGAATAGCCTGACCAGGGTAGGGTAGTAGTATCGATTGGGTTTCAGGATGCGGTACCACCCGATCTCCTCAAATGGTTGATGAAGACAGAATGTACGAAAGTCATTGGTCCTCACATAGACTCCTGGGTCGACGTTGTGGTGCTTAAAGAACCCCTAATGGTCTCACTCAACCATAGAGCCGAACAGGATTGGGTTAAACTGCTCGACGGCATCTTACTCCTCTTATATAAGAGCACGTCGGGTACGTGCACGTCGTCCAAACATTATTGCAAGATGATCCCTAAGGATTTGGAATGGGAAACCTAGTCAAATGGCTACATACAAAACTCACAGAAAAGAAAATCACAAAAACTAGGTTTCAGAGAGAGAAAACATACCTTGGATGCGAATGCGGCTCCAATCAATCACGAAATAGCGCGAGGAAGGTAGGGAATGGGTAGCAAAAGGCTCCTTGGCTGTTTTCACACCTTTATCATAAGAGCAAATAGGGTTTTCTGTAATAACCCAAGGCCCGAGCCTATTTATAGTCGATTTAGTGCCATCGGAAACAAGTCACCAGAAACACTAGAAATGCTTCTGATGCCTATTTCCAATGAAAAGGAAAAAAATGGTTTTAGCCTCTGTTTTGCTTACCGAAAATACCACTGATATTTTTGATGGGTTAATCCATATTTTCGGTGGTTTGAATCCCTGTTTCCAGTGGATTCATTTGAAAAATAAATCATGATAATTTTTCAAAACCTAAGTTTTATTTGTGTCCTTGATGATGTGTCTCTCTGGGATATGTGTGTGATCGTATCCTAGTATGTGTGGACCCCACTTATGTATGCCCTAACCCTAATTTTGACTGTCGTAAAGTGTGGGACCAACTATGCATGCATGTGTTCCAATTACATACAACCTTGTTTATGCATGTGTACTAATTGGATTCCTTCATAGGAATCATGTCACGCCGGAACACCCGATCCCGATCCCAATCATGCCAGTCACCTCCCGCTTCCCCTACACAGAATTGGGGTAGACCCCGCAATACACCACTGACCCCACCTATACTTACAGCCCAGGATGTGGCATCCATCATGAATAACATGATGTGGGAAGTGGAAGAAAGATAGAATCAGTTTATGGCTGGGATCGATAAATAGGATCCAAGCAACAATAAAGGCCCGTAATGCACCACCCGCACCTCCTACTCCACCATCTATTCCAATACCCATTGAATCGACTACCCTTCAAACATCTGGTGGGGCATAGGTGCATGGGCATGTGTAAGATCCGATGTCGGAACAAGCTCAAGTCCATATAGAGGGTTGGACAGACTTGACAAAAATGATGGAGAAATTTCAACGGTTTAGGCCCCCATGTTTCTCCAAGGTGGGGCAAGACCCGTTGTATCCATCAAGATGGATTGGTGGGATGGAGAAGGTTTTTAGACTGATGGGTTGCACCGATGAGCAGAAAATTTTGTGTCCAGGCTATCAATTACAGAATGAAGCAGATGATTGGTGGAGTGCCACCGAGCCTATTCTGAGGGCTAATAACCCAAACCCTACTTGGGCAGACTTCAAAGGGGCCTTCTTTGAGAACTATTTTTTGGAAAACTTTAGGGATAGGAGAGAGAGTGAGTTCTCTCAACTGATGCCAGGTCCCCGGTCGGTGCTCAAGTATCAGCAGCGCTTTGAGGAGCTATTCCATTTTGCTCTTGAGCATTTGAGAGGTGATAGAGCCAAGGTAAAGAAGTTTGAGAAAGGGTTAAGGTCAGGTATTGGGTCAACCATTGTGGGGTTGAAACTATAAACCTATGCTGAGGTGGTCCAAGTGGCCAAATCTATTGAGGACCGTTATAGGGATAACTACACTGCTCAGCAAGGGACAAGAAAGAGACCAATAGGGTCTACTAATTCTAGGGTAGGCAGCAAACCCTTCCGAGTGCCCCATGCCAATCCAACTCCAGTGCAGTTTAGGAGGCCCAATGCTAGTCAGACATCCCAGTCCTCCCGAACTAGTACTGGATTTCAATTTTTGGGATCGGGCCCGATATGTTTTCATTGTGATCAGCCGGGCCACATGGCGAGGACCTGCCCCCACCGAAGGCTAGGTGATGCACCCTACACTATGCCACCTAGGCCCCAACAAACATATTCAGCCCCTAGGCCAGCATAGCCCCTATAGGGCCAGAGACCACAGGGCAGAGTGTTTGCTATGATGGCGAAGGATACTGAGGTTGCACCCGATCTAGTAACAGGTACATTATTGATATCATTATTGCCTGCACATGTGTTATTTGACTCAGGAGCCTCGCATTCGTTCGTGTCACTAGCATTTACAAAGAAGATGAGAATTCCACCTAAGGGATTGGTTCAATGTTTGGTTGTGAGCACTCCTACAGGATGTGTGGTGGGTTTGAACTATGTTTATGAGCCTTGTCCAGTGACCATAGGTGACCATGAGTTGAATGCCCACTTGATTGAGTTGGATATGATCGACTTCGACGTGATTTTAAGAATGGACTGATTGTTTGCATATAGAGCCAGTGTGCTATGTGTAGAGAAGGCTATCATTTTCAAACCTCGTGATGATGATGAGTTTGTGTTCAAAGGGGATAAGCCCAAGAAACCCAAGAAAGTTATCATATCCGCACTCCAGATGAAGAAGCTACTGGATAAGGGATGTCAAGGCTACTTAGCATTTGTGATGGAAATTGAGATAGAGATTAGGCCATTGACCGAGCTAGATGTGGTGAGAGAATTTCATGATGAATTTCTGGATGACTTGATAGGTTTTCCCCTGGACCAAGAGACAGAGTTTGCTATAGACTTACTCCCCAGTTTGGCACCAGTGCCAAAGGCACCTTACCGCATGGCCCCATGGAGTTGAAGGAATTGCAGGTGCAACTTTAAGACCTTCTGAAGAAGGGATTTATTAGACCTAGTGTGTCTCCATGGGGAGCACTGGTGTTATTCGCTAAGAAGAAAGATGGAAGTATAAGATTGTATATCGATTACCAGGAGCTTAATAAGCTAACCATCAAGAACCAGTATCCATTATCAAGGATAGATGATTTATTTGATCAGTTGTAGGGTGCCAAGGTGTTCTCCAAGATAAACCTTAGATTGGGCTACCACCAGCTCAGGATCAAGGATAGTGATGTCAGTAAGATAGTCTTCAGATCAAGGTATGGACGCTATGAGTTCTTGGTAATGTCATTTGGATTGACCAATGCACTGACTACATTTATGGATTTGATGAATTGAGTATTCTAGGATATCTTGGATAAGTTTGTGATAGTCTTCATTGATGACATTTTGGTCTACTCCAAGAGTGCAGAGGAACATGTTGTTCACCTAAGGTTGTTAGTGCTGCAACGGCTGAGAGAGAAGCACCTCTATGCCAAGTATAGCAAGTGTGAGTTTTGGTTGTCACAGGTGGCATTCTTAGGTCACATTGTTTTAGTGAAGGGTATGGAGGTTGACCATGGCAAGGTGAAGGCAATTCTGGAATGGGAGACTCCCAAGAGTGTAGCAGACATACGTAGTTTTTTGGGATTGGTTGGATACTATAGAGGTTTATCGAGAACTTCTCCCGCATTGCTACTCCGATGACCTAACTTATATGGAAGGGTGTAACATTTGAGTGGTGTGATGCTTGTTAGAAGAGCTTTAAGGAGCTAAGGTAAAAGTTGGTATCAGTTCTAGTTTTGACTATTCCGACCGGTACAGGTGGTATGGTGGTTTATAGTGATGCCTCCAAGCTGGGATTGGGTTGTGTATTGATGCAGCATGGGAAGGTCATTGCTTATGCATCCCGTTAGTTGAAGGATTATGAGAAGAACTACCCCACCTATGATTTGGAATTGGCAGCCGTGATTTTTACACTAAAAATCTAAAGACACAACCTGTATGGTGAAAAGAGTAAGATCTTCAGTGACCATAAGAGCCTCAGGTACTTCTTCACCCAAAAGGAGCTCAACATGAGATAGAGGCATTGGTTGGAGCTGATGAAAGATTATGATTATATTATTCACTATCACCCAGGAAAGGCCAATGTGGTAGCTGATGCACTTAGTCGAAAATCCCCGTCACTGACTCTAGCATCCCTGACCACCAATGAGTATCTCCTAGAGGAGGCTATGAAGCTAGACTTGGAGCTGTTAGTAGAGGGTGTTACCTTGTCACTATCGGCATTGGTGGTACAACCTAGTCTGGTGGATAGGATCACTGCAGCTCAGGTTACTAATGCCGAGCTGCAGAAGCTGGTAGCAGAATGCGAGGAAGGAACCCAAAAGGACCCAGATTTCTTGGTGACTGAAAGAGGGATCCTCAAGTTTAAAGAGAGGTTATGTGTGCCCAGTGATGGTGAATTGAGAGGCACAGTTTTAAGAGAGGCACATAGCTCTCCATAATCCATTCACCCTAGCAGCACTAAAATGTATAAGGACATTAAAGGCTCCTACTGGTGGAGAGGAATAAAGAATAATGTGGCCATGCATGTGTTTAGATGCCTCACATGCCAGCAAGTCAAGGCTGAGAGGCAGAGGCCCCATAGATTATTGCAATCCCTGCCTATTCTGGAGTGGAAATGGGAGAATATTACCATAGACTTCGTCATAGGCCTACCTCATACACAGAAGGGTATGGATGCCATTTGGGTAGTTGTGGATCGCTTGACCAAGGAAGCTCACTTTATCCCAATCAAGATTACATTTTCTATGGACAAGTTGGCCAAGTTGTATGTCGATAACATCATCAGGTTGCACGGTGTATTAGTTAGTATCATCTCTAATTGAGATCCCAGGTTCACTTCCAAGTTCTGGACATGTGTGCAGAAGGCTATTGGTACACAGTTGGCTTTCAGCATTACCTTTCAACCCCAGACTGATGGTCAATCGGAGAGAACTATTCTGACATTAGAGGACCTACTCCGAGCATGTGCCTTGGATATGAGTTATAGTTGGGATGAGCACATTTCCCTTATTGAGTTCTCCTACAACAACAATTATCAGGCCACCATCAGGATGTCCCCATTTGAGGCACAATATGGTAGGAAATGTCGGACTCCACTCTATTGGGATGAGGTTGGTGAGTGACATATTTTAGGTCCAGATTTGATACAGGCTACTAGTGAGAAGGTGAATGTGATCAGAGAGAGGATCAAGGCAGCTCAGTCCAGGCAGAAGAGCTACGCAGATGTTAGGAGGAAACATCTGGAGTTTGGTGTTGGAGACAAGGTCTTCTTGTGGATCTCCCCAGTCAAAGGGGTGATGCAGTTCGGCAAGAAAGGAAAGCTTAGTCCAAGGTTTATGGGACCATATCATACACTGGAGAGGATAGGACTGGTAGCTTACCGGATAGCTTTATCGCCAGAGTTGAAAGGTACACATGATGTCTTTCATGTATCTATGTTGAGGAAGTACATTTTTGACCTGACTCACATCTTGACTTACATATCTCATGAGTTGGATGAGGACTTTTCCTATATAGAGTATCCAGAGAAGATTGTCGATCGAAAGGACCATGTTCTTCACAACTGCATCGTTTCCTTTATTAAGGTGAAATGGATGAACCACCCCAAACAGGAAGCATCCTGGGAGCGAGAAGAAGAAATGATGAAGCAATATCCTAGATTATTTGATTTTTCAGGTATGTTCAATTTTGAGGACGAAATTCTTGTAAGGTGGGGGGAGTGTTACACCCGTGCCCTAATCCAGTCAAATTTGAATTGTTGTGATAGGCCTCGGATTGGAGATCAGAAGTACGGCTGGGTTTTGGATCGCACCTATGCATTGCCAAAGGGGAATAGATGACCCCACTTGCTTGTGCATTTCATGCCTATCTAACTGGAGGGGATTCATACCTTTCGATCCCAGACGGTAAGTGACCCGACTCCCCACACTTGATTTCCGACACACGTCATAATTGTCGAAAAGCCTTGGGCATGTCTGAGGGTAACTACCCATACAACACCAACCATTGGGCAGCAAGCTGTCAAGATAGCAGGCTATCTTGACCACTGGAAACAAGCCACCGGAAGCAGCCTAGGCATGAATCCGGTGCCTATTTCCAGTGGGTCCATTGGCTACAGTCAAGGTTTCGATGCCCGTGGGTCCCCCCACTCGCATCGTAAATGGTTGTGAATGATCCCAAATCATCCTCCATACCCTCCTCTTGATGTGAACACCTTATGGTCCTAAATGTGTGGGTCCTCGTGCCCTAAAACTCATTTTAACCCGATCGGTTCAAAAGAGGCCCAAACCAAACAGGCCCTTAGGGCCAACTTAAGTTATAAGTTGGGAAATGAGGATTCATTCCTCATTTACCTTGTGCCCAACATAGGAGAGGAGAGAAAGAGGAGGGGAAGGAAGAAGAAGAGGAAGAAGAAGGGGATTGAAGGCCTACCTTGGTGCCGGCTGCAGCCTTATTGTCGGAATCACCGTCAGAGGTAAGTACAACCTCCTATACCACTCTCTCTCTTCATTTCCACCTAGGCAAAGCTAGGTCTGGGTAGAATCTTGATGTACAAACTATGTCTAGGTCATGGGTTGGGTGTTTTACCCTCCCAGTGTTGTTGCTGAGCTCAAACCAAGACCTGTGAGCTCCAGCAATATGTAATGCCAAAAGACTAACTAGGGTTTCAATCGTACGATCGACATATCTCCTAAATGGCTCAGTGGAAATTGGATTTTCTTAGCTTAGAATGATGCTAGGAACATCCCCAAATTGATGGATTGCCCTATACCTTCACCAAAAATAGTCCACTGGATCCACTGGGTCTATTTTTGGTGGCATATTTCCAGTGAACATGTGAGCTTTACATGCTCTCTATCACCTCCATCGGAAACAGGTTTGATATTTTCGATGGAAATATCCTATTTTCGGTGGTTGTTTCCAGTGACATCACTATCAATAGGAGACAGTGTCTGTACATTTTGTGGGTTACCTGTGTGGGTCCCTCCCGATGTTTCCAATGCGTACTGATGTATGATTCTATTTTATGTCCAGGATAGTGACATGCATGTGCCCCGAAGCTAAAATTGAATTAATCAATTGGTGCCGTACTTGAACCTGAACACGACCAATCGTAAAATAGGTCAGGGATAACTTTGTTTATTTTTATTAAACTGCTCACATGGTTAAAATTACATGTTTAATTAAATTTTTATTTTACAATAATGATATAAATTGTATGAAAATGTATGACGGGATCCGGTGTGGCCAAGGTGGTACCGATACCATGAACGCCTTGTGTTTGGATGTGAGTGTGTGTGTGAGACAAAATCCGATGTGGCAGAGGTGGTACCAGTGCCGTGATTACCGTATGTATGTTGCATTCATGCATTGATTATGTGCATTAGAGTTAGTTGTAGTCGTGGGTTACACTTTGTGGCCAAGGTCTCGTTGGTATCGTGTACCCCGGGACTACATTTGGAATTGGATACGCTTCGTGGCCGAGGTCTTACTAATGTTGCATAGTCCATACTCAACTGCTATTTGCATGCTAGATTAGGTAAACGGTCTCGGGCTACACGTTGTGGCCAAGGTCTCTCTGGTATCATGTAGCCAAGACTATACTTGGAGATGGGTTACACTTTGTGGCCAAGGTCTCTCCGGTATCGTGTAATCCATAGTAACTTTATCATTATGAAGGCATGTAGTATATATGTGGTTAGGTATCACTCCCTATGCTATGCACCCTTGCCAACAGGTGTTGAGGTGTTGGATAACCCATTGTGGTATGTTTGATGAACCTTCCTGAAGTGCCACTCCCGCGGTACGATGTGATTGTTATCGAAGGTGAGGACTTGTCTGGCGTGGCTGATGTGTTACCAGTGCTATGACTGCCAGGAGGGGATTATCAGGGGTTTTCTGGGTGACCCATGGGGCATATGGGGACTGATAGGCTTCTAATCATGACTAGGGTTTGTATCGCTATATAGTCGATGTCGTTTTCGAGACGAGGGATACAACCTAATGTGTCGTAGTAGCATTTACCAGACTTAGTTGTATTGTTAGGTGGATAATAATTAAATGAATTGCATCACGAGCATCATGGACTATATATTTAATTTTTGAAATCATGCATCATGAATTACTACTGCTATTGACTTACTTGGATGTGCTTGACCCCACCCCTCACTGAGCGAGTTAGAAAGCTCACCCCACATATGCACCCCTTTTTAGATGATGATGCAAGTACCGTGGTGCTGATAGTGAGTGATCCAACATCTTCTGAATCGGGGTACGGTGTGAGCGATTGGTGGATGCCAGAAGCGGAGGAGCACGACCAGGACTGTGCTTGTGATCACTATGCTTATGCCGCGCCATGAGCTTGTGCATTATCTTTTGACACTTGTGGATATAGCCGTGGGATTGTATATTTTTGAGATTATAGTATATGTCATAAATGAATATAATAGAATAACCTGGTTATCATTATTATATTACCATTAGATGTTTCCCCATTTTACTTACAATTCCACTATTATACTCTGATTCCACTGCTTATGTTGGTTTATGATGTGAGATTGTGAAAATATTAAGGTACTGGAATCAGAGATCCTGGTGGGTTGTAAGATAGGTACGTGTCTTACTCACACCGCTAATATTCCTAATGGTAAGTTGGGTCTGCCAGGAGTGTTGTGTGACAATATGACAAATGCACATGTAGTAGAATTCTTATAGCCATCTTGCATAATGTATGTCATAGTTTAGAGTATTGAAGTATAATTAACATCTCAAGAATGTAGTTATTGGATTATTTATGAATTTGTATCCATCATATGAATTGGACTGATATGAGTCACTTAACTTGGTGCATTATCAAATTGGTGTAGTATATAGATACAATTAGGTTCAGTGTGTTACTAGTGCCTAAAAAACATTGTTACTATAGTTGAAAATTGAAATTGTGTTGATGATATGAGATAAGTTGAAATGAGTCACTTAACTTGGTGTATGTCTCAAATCCAACTATTGTTTTATCAAAAAAATCAGGTTGAATGTGGTTTGATGTAGTGTCGTGCCACTAGGATTTTTCATTTTTATATTCAATGATTTTCAAGTTGTCATCAATGGTTTGGCATGTTTTTTTTTTGTAGAGAGGCTAATGTATGTAAACATTAGGCAGTTCTTTTTACAGGTTACATAGGTTTTAATGTTTTTATATAGTTATACAATTTGGAAATTCATATATGGGTTTGGTATCTTGAAAGTTCATTCTCTTATTATTTTGCTATATAAATGTATTGTGATACATCATTTTATGTTTCCTTGTTTTTGCTCTAATTCTGCACTAGTTTGTTAATTCTAAATTATTTATTGGTTTACTTCATCTCATATTCCCAAGGTTTTATTTTCTCTATTAATGTTCTTAATTAAACATGGACTAAATCATACATAACTGCAACTTCTTCCATTCTTGAATTTCTATGAATATTTGACTAGTTCTCTTTTTCTTTATATATTTTCAAACATTTTCTTTTTGTCTATTCATTGATAGGTTCAACTACATCTAATGCTGATATTGAGACACTAATATTCATCAAAGTCTTTATGGAACGCATAAGCTGGAAATGGTTGTTATTTAAATGGTGGAGTTTCCACAACATTTTTGCAAATGTGCTTGCATCAATTCAAATGTGGTAAAACAAATAGGATTTCTATTGGAGCTACAAGAGCCAAGCCACCAAATCACAAATAGAAGAAAAGAAAATTTGCAAACATGGGTGCTTGTGAAGAATCAAAGAATGATATGAATATCTGGATATCCTTTTTACAGCCTTCTGCAATCATTTTGATGCATGGATTTTCTGCTTCATCACATTTAATTTTATTATTAGTTTTATCCATTTCTTGGGCTTGCAAGAGGCACATAATGCATTATCCTCAAAATTCAAAACCAATATCGATGAATATGTACTTTTACTATTTGTTAGCCCTTATGTCTTGCATGGGTCTATGTTTTTGTGACATTCTCATCTCCGTCTTTAGCTACCTCTATGGGGATAGATATGGCTGGTCTAATATAAAGCTTATTGCCCAATTGGATTTTGCATTCAGAACACTTACTTGGTTCATGATCTCTATTTACTTGCACGTCCAATTTTCATTTTCAAATGAGCAAAAATTCCCTATTCTACTAAGGAATTGGTGCACCTTCTACTTCATAATATCTTGTTCCTATCTTGTTATACATCTTGGTTTGTGTTGGAAACATACATCCTTACCATTCCTACTATGGGTCTCTGACTTAGCATCCATTATTGCCAGTTTGTTATTTTGTTATGTTGGGTTACTTGGGAAAGCGACGAGAAGATAAAGATTTCCATTTGTTGGAGCCTCTTTTGGAAAATAGTTCTAGTCGAAACAATAGTGCCGATGGACAAGGATCAAGTGTTGGTGGAGAGAGTGTAACTCCTTATGAAAAGGCTAATCTTCTTAGTATTTTAACTTTCTCTTGGATGGGACCTTTGCTTTCACTTGGGTATAAAAAAAAACTAGATCTTGAAGATGTTCCTCAGCTTGCCAATTATCATAGTGCCAATGTGGTCTTTGATCGTTTTAGAAGTGATCTTGAATTTAATGGTAGTGGTAAAGTAAGCATACTCAAGCTAGTGAAGGCATTGATTCTCTTAACGTGGAAAGAAATTCTATGGACAGCTCTACTATCAATTGTATGCATATTGGCTTTTTATGTTGGACTATACCTTGTTGAGACATTTGTTCAGTATCTTGACAATCCTCACCAATCAAAATATAAAGGGTATGCACTAGTGTTTATTTTCTTTCTTTTAAAGCTCATAAGATGCCTCTCAGAGAGACACTTGTTTTTTCAATTGCAAAATATGGCAATTATGGTAGTGGTAAAGTAAGCATACTCAAGCTAGTGAAGGCATTGATTCTCTTAATGTGGAAAGAAATTCTATGGACAGCTCTACTATCAATTGTATGCATATTGGCTTTTTATGTTGGACTATACCTTGTTGAGACATTTGTTCAGTATCTTGACAATCCTCACCAATTAAAATATAAAGGGTATGCACTAGTGTTTATTTTCTTTCTTTCAAAGCTCATAAGATGCCTCTCAGAGAGACACTTGTTTTTTCAATTGCAAAATATGGCAATTATGGTCCGTGCCGCCTTGTTCTCAATAATCTATGAGAAGTGTCTCAAGCTTTCAAGTCAATCAAAGTAGGGCCACACTAGTGGGGTGAACATTAATTTGATGAGTGTTGATGTTGAAAGGATTGGAGTTTTTAGTTGGCACTTGCATAATATATGGAAGGTGCCTCTTCAAATTATTCTTGCATTGTTAATCTTGTATAAGAACCTTGGGTTTGCTTCACTTGTAGCTTTTTTCGCTACTAT
>NW_024868558.1:79290-89097 GCF_013358625.1 Macadamia integrifolia | reverse complement strand
TTGTCAAGGATCTATATCAGACTAAAGAGCTCTAACCGGATTAAGATGCGGAAAGCATAGTTCTTGATATTTCTTTACATCAATAATCCAACAGTTTCTCTAATCTGCGTTAGACTAGTCTGCATTAAAATTCTACCATGCAATACTTAAAAAAACCCCATCTTCATAATAAAAACTTATCTAATGCCTATGTTTAACATATTCAATCAAGGTTGTTTTATTTTAGTAGATGAAAAGAATCCAGGTCACTTGAGTTTATTTCTGGGCTTTTAACCTCTATCGTTTCCTGTCATTGAACTTATCAATTTTCCTAGGGTAGTGGTAAACATAGGGAGGGAGCGAGTGACTAAGATAGTTCCACGTCGTTTGGGTGTCGAGAAAGATTGTGGCTTATAAGTAGAGCTTCTTTTCATAGCACTGAGTTGACCTCATCTCACCTCACTGAGTAGAGCTTCTTTTCATGTTAGGTTCCTCATGTGAATATCTGTTTCCATTCATCCTTTCCTCTACATATATATAAGACTTCAAGATCATCTCCAACTATTTCTCCATTAGGTAGGATTTTATTCGCCCAAGCACTTATTTGTTGAGGAGAAACTGATCCAATTCGAAGTTGTTGATGTTTATACCGGTCGATCATAGAAGAAATTTCGTCTTCTTTGTTAAGCTATAGCTGCTAGAAATTATCAAACATGGTAGTAGTTAAGAAACTCGATGCAGTTTGCATTCCATTCCCATCACAAGGCCCCATTATGCAATTGGCTAAGCTACTATACTCAAGAGGCTTTCATATCACTTTTGTCAACACTGAGTTCAATCAGAGATGCTTAATTCATTCAAAAGGCGGCCCCGATCGATGTACCACCTTTGTCAACACTGAGTTCAATCAGAGATGCTGAGTTCAATCAGAGATGCTTAATTCTTTCAAAAGGCGGCCCCGATCGATGTACCACCTTTGTCAACACTGAGTTCAATCAGAGATGCTTAATTCATTCAAAAGGCGGCCCCGATCGATGTACCACCTTTATGAGCGAGGGCTTGACTGATTTCCGGTTCGAAACAATACCAGATTGATTACCACTGTCCATCCTTGATGCTACCCAGGATCCTCTATCACTCTGCAAAAGTGGTCTAGCAAAAAATAAACAAATAAAGAGGGGAAAAAAAAAAAAAAAAAGATATCTCTCAAACTCTTAAAATGTTCCCACAAAAATGTGGAACGGAAGGAAAGTCGAGGTATTGTTGGCAAGTTGGTTGGTGTACACTAACCTTTGACTTGGTGGTTCTAATGGATTCAAATTCGTTGTGGTGGGCGGTGAGTGGTAGTGAAGATTCAATAGTTGAGAGGACCTCGATATGCACCTCAGCCATTGGATTCACATTGCCACTTACTGTCTCTTGACATAAGATTTTTGTGTTCTAACTTCATTGATTGCCAAAGTGGGGTTCGATATTTTTATTTTCTTTTTATCAGAGCCATCATCCTGACCAAAGTTTGAGAACATGGTAACAGGAATAGGATCGGTCTAGATCGATAATGATTCGGATTGGCCTTGATCGTATAGTTGTATCTCCTGATTTCAATTTTAAAATATTTTTTTTTACCGATTTATCCTTCGTTTTTACTGACCCAATGATATGATATCAATCAAGAATTGAGATTAGTCAATGCCTATTCCAATTCCAACAAATCCGATTCGATTCCTCAAACCACGATCGTGACTCTTAGGGCCTTGAACTTGTTTAATTGTCTTTCTCATGGGTGACCTAACAAAATTGTGAAAAGAAATACATCCCTTCATATTTTCCTTCCCACACATATTCCCCACCGAATTGGGAACCCTATATATGTTTCCTTTCTCAAGTCTAGTTTTCATATTCTGTTAGGAACCTATATCACATGTAACTCTTCTTGTGGAGGCCGTTTAGGGTTTGTGATTTGGCATATATAATGATGTCACAATTGTACAACTTTCCTAATACTATTCTAGACCCAGAAACTAACCCCTCAAACATACAAGAGGATCTAGAAGATCACAAGTCCTAAAGCATTTAGCTTTCAAGACAGGAAGCTCATAAAGGATGAAGGGTTAATAAGAAGTCTCCATGCTAGCATGCGAACTAATCTAAAAAGTAAAGCTTTACCAAAAAAAACCTTCGTTATGAACAAGACTACTCCTAAAACCAAGACCCCTTTTTCGCTTTAAGCTTACACATTATTGCCCAAAATATAAGTAAGTTTTCTCTCACCAATATCTTTCCCTCAGCTATAGATTCAGGAGAGTTAAAACCTTCATTTTCTTAATGTGCACTAATTAAACCTTTGGGATTTTGTGTAGACTAATGTCTTAGTTCCTTGGTTTATGAATAATTATTATTAATTTTTTTTTTATAAGTAAGGTGTATATATTAAGAAATGAATAAAAAAAAAAAAAAAAATACAGAAAAACGTAACCACATCAAGCCTCTTTAGATAGACCTAAAGGTGGAATCTCATGAAGTCTTGTACGTTGAATGGCTCAAACAAAATTTTCTTAACATCAGAAAAATCTATGACAAAGGGCATAAAGTGACTTTCCATAGTAAAGGATGTGAGATAAAGAGATCAGACAATGAAAATGATAAAGGCTACTAGATAGAGAACTTAAAGGAACTTGTACACCTTAACGAAGTAAGGGAAGGATTCATGTATGGTCAGCATAGGTTAGGAGACATGGTTGTGGCATAGAACACTTGGGCATATTGGTTTCAAAAACCTTGTCAAGATTTCTTCGAAGAAGATAGTGAGAGACGTTCTTGAGTTGAAGAAGCTCTCCAATCCTATCTTTACATCTTGTCAGAAGGGAAAGCAGACAATCTCTTACAAGTCAAAAGAGTACTATTCCAACTCATTATTAGAGTTGATTCACACAGACTTGTGTGGTCCTATGAGACACCTAGCACTTGTAGAGAGAGAACATGTTGTTTGTTGATGAACATTCAAGAATAGTGTGAGTGATGTTCTTGTAACACAAGTCGGAGGCTTTAGAAATATTTAAGATGTTTAAAAAGCAAGTTGAAAATCAGACTAGAAAGAAGCTAAAATGTCTTAGATCTTATAGAGGGGTGAGTACATTTGGGATGAATTTGAAGAATACTTCTATAAGCATTGTATTAGGAAGCAAACTTCATCTCTAAGAACACCCCAACAAATGGTATTGCAGAGAAAAAGAACAAAATAGTTTAAGACAAGGCAAGAACTATATTGACAGAGAATGGCATCATCAAAAAGTTCTCGAAGGAGGCAATTCTAACTGTAGTGTACATCAATAATAGGTGTATGTGGAGACCACATGAAAGCTAGACTGCGTATGAAATTTGGTTTGGCAGAAGGGCTATGATCAGACACTTTAAAGTCTTTGATAGCAAGTGTTACATTAAGAACACAAACCAAGATCTGAAAAATTTTGATAATAGGTCTGATGAGGGCATATTTCTAAGCTACTCTATTTCAAGTAAGGCCTATAGATGCTACAACAGACTTGGCAAATGAGGAAAGGGATGTTCCCTATGGCTAAGGAAATAAACTTCCAAAGTTTGAAGATCTTGATAACGAGAATGACTTGGTTGACAGTAGACCCAAAAGCAAATATGAGATTGATGATGAGCTTGTTGAAGAAGATTCAGATGAGCAGAGAAGACAATAAAATTGATCAATAGGGAATAGATGAGTTGATCATTGGTGACCCCACTGTAGGTGTTCAATCTAGAAGCATGAAGATCAACATTTATTCTTCTCTAAAAAATTGAACAAAAAAATATTGATGAAGCAAGTATGAGAGTTAGATAAATGCCATGAATGAAGAACTTGACCAAATAGAGAGGAATAACACTTGGCATCTAGTTCCTAGGCCAGTTGACAAGAATGTGATTGGTGCCAAATGGATTTTCAAAAATAAACTCAATGAAGATGTTCAAGTTGTGAGGATCAAAGCAAGACTTATATACAAGGGCTATGTTCAAGTGGAAGGCATTGACTTTGAAGAAACTTTTACTCCATTTGCAAGACTTGAGGTTATCAGAATGTTCTTGGCTTTGGCAATGTACAAGGGTTTCAAGGTCTATTAGATGGACGTCAATTCAACTTTTCTGAATGGGAACTTGAAGGAGAAAGTTTACATAAAACAACTTGATGGGTTTGAGTGAGAACCCCACTCTTGTGAGTAGATTGAAGAATGCCTTGTATGATTTGAAACAAGCTCTAAGGGCATGGTACTCCAGATTGGACTCTTACTTGTACAAGTTGGGATTCAAGAAAGGATTAGTGGATAGCAATCTCTACATTAGAACTGAAGAAAACAGATAGCTTGTGGTGATTGTGTAAATAGATGACATCATCTTTGGGGGTCACAAAGATGAGTTGTGCAAAGACTTTGCAATGAGGATGCAGTATGAGTTTGAAATGTTCATGTTGGGTGAACTCTCATTTTTCTTACATTTGTATATCAGTCAAATGAAATAAAGTATCTTTATATCTCAAACCAAGTATGTGATGGAGATGTTGAAGAGATTCACCATGAAATATTGCAAATCTGTTAGTACACCTATGATAATTGGGTGCAAGTTGAGTAAGGAAGATGACTCTCCATTAATTGATCACACCTCTTACAGGTCAATGATTAGTAGCATATTGTATCTGGCAACTAGTAGGCCTAGCATCTTACGAGTTGTCTGCATAGAAGCTACATTCCAAGTAGGACCAAAGGAGACACATGTGGCAGCAATGCAGAAAATTTTCAGATAATTTAAGGGGACAAGTGAGTATAGGTTATGGTATCCGAAGGTCAAAGCTTCATTTTATCGTCCTTTTTTGATACAAATTGGGTAGGGTGTGTTGATGATAGGAAGAGCACTAGTGGTAGTGCATTCTACTGGCGGAGCAGCTTGGTGGCTTAGCACAACAAGAAACAAGAATCAATTTATCATTTCAACTACAGAGGTAGAATACATTGCAGCTACATCTAGTTGTACACAAGTGTTGTAGATGAAACAAATATTGAAAGATCTTAGTTCAGAAGTTGAGCAGGCAGTGCCACTGTAAGAATTTCTTGGGTACATGTCACTTATTCATGCGTGTGAAGTGGAGATGCTCTCTGTTTAGATCTAGTTAGATCTAAAGCACAAGGCACAGGTCTAACGGCTATTGTACATCTCACCTTTTTGAAAAGCTATGTGGCTAGGCCACATAGCCCTGGTGCCCATCTGAGGGCTAGTGCAATCTTGTGCTGACATTAACGCACTAGATGCTCCCACATGGCTCCTTAGTGGCCAAGTGCATGGGTGTTAATGTACTAGTGCTTCATTAGATCAAGAATTACTTGGGTGCATGGCACGTGTTCGTGCGTGTGAAGCGGAGATGCTCTTTGTTTAGATCTGGCTAGGTCTAAAGCACAAGACACAAATCTAAGGGCTATTGTAAATCTCACATTTTGGAAAAGCTGTAGACAGCCCTTCAAAAATTGCCCTGACATTGCGAATCAGCTTGGTAGCATTCTGACCATTGACGCAAGTGCTAATAGCCTGCGTCAACAGGGATACCAAATCAATGGCGATCATTAAATGCCCGTTATTAAAATCCTATGGCTATGATTAAAATCGTTTTTCTTTTATTCAAATCTACAGTTGAGATTTGTGCGATTTTCTCATGCGTCGCAAATTTACCCCACGCCATCGTACGAAGATTCCAAATGGGCTCATTTGGTTGGCTGAATTTTAAAGTGGCACAACATTTTATTCCTAAGGCCAAAATGGTCCATCCAAGTTGCTACTTTTTCAGTTTTTCAAGCTCTATCCCATGGAATGCTCAGAACATCATTTTGAGAGAAGAGAAAGGCTACATATTTTTAAAGTGAAGCATCCCCTCCATTGTTGGACATTGAATGAGCTTTGACACTTCATGAGAGTTATTTTGCACTCCATTAAAGGTGGTTTAAAAGGGTAGTTGGGTAGTATTAGTGGCATCTTGATTCCAAACCAAGCAAAGAAGAGGAAAAGAAAGGAGAGAAAAGAGAGATTAAGGGTTTGTTGGTGCATTGAAGAGCAAGAAGACATAGAAAGGTCCTTGTGAGCACTGAACTTGTCAGTGAACACTTGAAGAACCAAGTTTCCCTTGAGATGTGAAGTTGGAGATTCCAGTGATCAGTGGAGATTCCTAAATCATCATAGACAACCGTTTCTGAAATTCCTTAACCTTAATTTTGATTTATATGTTGTCCATTACATTGAATGCATGCTAGCTGTAGTAGTTGATGTATACATGCTAGGCAAAGCTTGACTGTAGGGCACTGTGTATAATTCCTAAATTTATTTGTATTATGTACTGGGTGCTAAGCATCTGGAGTGGATGTTCCCTTGTAATAGGTGTTGCAAGTTGTACTGACACTGCGTGTGCCATCTTAGCTGCGGGTTGAGAAAATTGGGTGTGGGTGCTCCCTTGTGTATGTATAGTTGAAGTATTTATATTGAGTAGGTACAAAGCCTTTACATGCATTATTCCAATTCAACATTCTAACAAATTTAAGGGATCGGAACTAGACTCGTTGATTCATCACCCCTTACAGTGACTATCGAGTTACAACACAATGGGTTACAAACAATAATGTTATTCATCACTTGATTCCTTTGGAGCCATAAGAAGTAAATGTATATAGTAAAAATACTAAAACATTAATAATGATCATTTCGATGAAGAGAAGGGGACTTGAAAAGATTAAACACAACCGAAACAAAGGAATCCCCAAATAAATTCTGTGAAATTAAACCAAGAGGGCTGGCCCTCCAAATATGAGAGGCAACGTTACAAGATAAAATATTTGAGAAGTAGATTTAGGGGAATTACGACGTAACACTAACACTGAAGATTTATCAATATTTATCCATTTACTAATAAGATCTCTTATTGATATACCATTATGGAGACTTCTTCAATAGAAAAGCTTGAATTTTGGGTGGATATAGAGATTCCGAAGGAATTGCCACCAACCAGGGGGAAAGATGAAGGGCCTCCCGTAATTATTTACCGACATATGTGTGAGATTTTAATTTGAGAGAGATTAAGTCGTCAAACGGGTGGAGAAAATACCCTGTCTTGAAAGAGTAAACCACCGAAGATCCTTTCCCAATGACATGGGGACTCTAGCAACCTGTTGCAAAATTATAAATAGGAGGGGTGCATTTAAAAGAGGCAGACTCCAAGAGTTGTCAATAATACAATAAGGCAACTTAGTGGAGGGATTCATAAGGGGTCAAGAGTTAAAAAGACAAAGAAGAGGGTGGGATGATTGAATAGATAGGGAGATGATTGGGTCTCACCTGTAAACTCTATTAGCAGACATGAAACATTGACCCTTTTTTTTTTTGCTAACAATGGATATCGAGGTATTTGGCCTGACAAATCTTGTGGGCCCATACTGACCCGTGACCCCACAACCGCATGGACAGGGTAATACTATGATTAAATGAGCACCAATCAACTTTCACTGAAAGTAGTGGAGAGCACTACATACCCCTGATGAGTGACTCCAAGGAGGTAAAAGTAGTCTGATGAGCACATTTATGTGTGAAATCTAGGGTAGTAAAACATGCATTTTACATATTTAGAATGGAGCTACCTTGGGTTTTACTCTCTTTTTGCAGGTTTTATATTTTCAAGGCCTTAAGGACTATCGGAAGCTATATCTTCAATTTTACACGTAAAGATGTCCTATTTCTTTCCATGGTTGCGAAGAGGACGAAATTCTGAGCAAGATGGACGTGTTCAATTAAAAGTACACATTCGTTTGGTCACCCGTACAAATGATTATTCTTTTTCGGGTCAGAAAAAGAATAATGGATCAGAACTGAACCGAGATGCAGAACCGACCCGTTTGCAATTGTCCCAGAGGTACAAGGAATATTCCAAATACCAACAAGGATTGATGGACCACATCCTTAAGTGATTAAAGATTTGTTTTTGGTAACAACAACTACCTAGCTTAGTTGGTGAGCTATGGTGTACAAAATTCCCTTGCTCACCAAGAGGTCTCAAGTTCGAATCTTATGGTTGTTTTTTTTAGAAGATTTTGTTGAAGATTTCCTGCTTTTCACTCACTTAAAGCACTAAGGGCATGGAGGGGATTTCCACATCAAGTTAGAAGCAAGCAAAATCGTGGAAGTAAGAAGAGAAGAAAAAAAAAGGAAAGAGAAAAAAAAGGGGAGAACCAAAAATTGTCCAAATCTTCTCTCTCCTCCACATCATCACCAAAGATTGTCCAAATCACACAAAGGAAGAAAAAAAATCGTCCCTAGGAGAGAGAAAAAAAGAAGAAAGATAAATTAGAAAAAAAAAGGAAAGAAAATAAGCAAAAAATTATAGGAAATTTCTCAAAATTTATTTCTCTCTTCTCTCTCCTCCATCTTAGCACTTTTGGACTCAAAAGATCTCACAATCAATTGTGGGTTTCTCTCTTTTAGGAAAGAGAAAATTGTTACCCTACCTCTCCATTCCCTATAAATACAACTCATGTAAGAGGAGGAGACACAATTCATTCTTCTTCTAGTTTTCTTTAGTTGCTCTCTCTCTTCCTCTTTCTCTCTTTAGTTCTAGTTCTTCTCTATTTTTGCTTTAATCACTTTTGCAATAGTTTTTTTATGTCAATTAATGCAAGCACTCTTTTATTTTATTCAGTTCTTTTTATGTTTATGATTTATGCAATTGAGTTGTAATTTTTTAAGTTATAGTTCTAGGCTTAGATCTAGGTGACAAGATCACGAGCCGTGGAGCAATTTTTTTTCAAGTTCAAGCATTGATTCAAGTAAGTAGGCTCCTTCAGTAGTCTTCTCTCCCCCCTCTCATTCCCTCTTCTGACTACCCTTTCTTTCTTAATTTAGGATTTTATTTTCAGTCGTTACATTATTGCTATCCCTTTCCCCCAAGGTTCATGGCTAGTGTATGTGTTGGCTTTGCGCCTCCTAGCCATAGAACCATCAATTTATTGCTTTTATTTTAATTGTCTCCCTTTCCCTAAAGCCAAGTAGAGTAACCCTTGTAAGAGTGACTCTCTGGTCAAGTAGGGAAGCTCATATTATGATGCATCCATCGGGCTAAGTAGAGAAACCTACTTGTGAGTCGCTCTCTAGCTTTATCCCCTTTCTTTTACATTTTTTTTTATTTTAGCTTTTATTTTTTCCTTTATTATTATTATTTTTTAATTGCGTGGGTTGTTTATTTTCAGTTATTTATTTATTTAATTTTAATTGCGTGGCTTGCGTCTTTAAATTCTTAGATGACGAATGGTTAGGACGTTATTTTAGATACATATGTTTAGGACGGTAATTAGAATTAGATCACAACCATTAATCAGTTCACTTTCGCATTATTAAAAGAAATAAAAAATAAAGTGGCTGTTCTCCCTGTGTTCGACCCGTAGCTACACTGATCCGTACGCTTGCGGTTACATTTTAAATCTCAAACAAGTTTTTGGCGCCGTTGCCGGGGAGACAGTTCCATGTTATTTTTCACTTTCTTTTGGTAAATCGGAGTGCTTTGTTTACTTTGTTTTATATTTTTTCTTTTTTTTATTGAATTCCTGAGAAGAACAACTTGCAATAATAGTTGTATCAGTGGAGGTCGCCATGCCTCACAGTATGATAAAGACAGGTTTCGCCCTGTAGCAGTACCTCAGGAATTGACCTGAGCAACCCCGGATCCCTGCCGGTAAGCTCCCAAAAAAAAAAAAAAAAAAATAAATAAATAAATAAAAATTCAAAAAAAATCATCATAAAAAAAAA
>NW_024868558.1:9575-76987 GCF_013358625.1 Macadamia integrifolia | reverse complement strand
CTAATTTGAGATATGCTTTCCTAGGGCCTGACCAAACTCTTCCTGTAATAATTTCTTCAAAATTGACTTCTAGCCAGGAAGAGGAGTTACTTAAAGTGTTAAAAGATAATAAGGAAGCCCTAGGTTGGACCATGGCTGATATCAAGGGTATAAGCCCTTCTATTGTGCAACATCATATACAACTTATGGAGGATTCCAAACCATCCATGGAACCCCAAAGAAGAGTAAACCCAGTGATGATGGAAGCTATTAAGAAAGAGATCCTAAAGTGCTTGGATCATGGAATAATTTATCCTATTTCTGACAGCCAATGGGTAAGCCCAGTTCACGTAGTGCCTAAGAAGTCTGGGGTGACTGTAGTTCCTAATGCCAATAATGAGTTGATCCCTACCCGTGTCCAAACAGGATGGCATGTGTGCATTGACTACAAGAAGTTAAATATAGCAACCTGGAAGGACCACTTCCCATTGCCATTCATTAACCAGATGTTAGAGAGGTTAGCTGGACATGAATACTATTGCTTTCTTGATGGATATTTCGGCTATAACCAAATCCCAATTGCTTTAGAGGACCAACATAAGACCACTTTTACATGCCCATATGGAACATTTGCTTACAGGCGTATGCCCTTTGGGCTTTGCAATGCCCCTGCTACGTTCCAACGATGCATGATGAACATTTTTTCTGACATGGTCGAAAAATTCTTAGAAGTATTTATAGATGACTTTTCAATTCATGGGAATTCCTATTCTGAATGTCTTCATCATCTTTCGCTAGTTTTGAAAAGGTGCATATCTAAGAATTTGATTTTGAATTGGGAGAAATGTCATTTTATGGTTAAATCTGGTATTGTTTTAGGCCATGTAATATCCAAGGAGGGAATTAAGGTAGATAGAGCCAAAGTGGATTTAATTGATAATTTACCACCTCCTCAATCTGTTAAGGATGTTCGGTCTTTTCTAGGGCATGCAGGCTTCTACAGAAGGTTTATTAAGAACTTTAGTCAGTTAGCCCGACCTCTCACCTCATTACTTGTCAAAGATCAGACTTTTGAGTTTTCCAAAGAGTGCCTAGAATCCTTCAAGCAACTTAAGAAGGAGTTGACCAATGCACCCATTGTTCAACCACCTGTTTGGACTGAACCTTTTGAACTCATGTGTGATGCTTCGGATTTTGCCATAGGAGCAGTTTTAGGTCAAAGGATTAATAAGTTACCCACTGTCATTTACTATGCTAGTAGGACCTTAAATGATGCACAACTCAATTATACAACCACTGAAAAAGAATTTTTAGCTGTTGTGTTTGGATTAGAAAAGTTTCGGTCTTATTTAGTTGGCTCACATATGGTGGTGTATACTGATCATTCTGCCCTCAGATACCTAGTTCAGAAGAAGGATGCCAAAGCCCGTCTCATTAGGTGGGTTTTACTTTTGCAAGAGTTTGATTTAGAAATTAGGGATAAGAAAGGAGTTGAAAACCTAGTTGCAGACCATTTATCCCGGCTTCCCAATTCCTTGACTGTTGATTCTCCAGTCAACGAGAACTTTCCAGATGAACAATTATTTACAATGTCTAGTGAACCATGGTTTGCTGACATTGTCAACTTCTTAGTTTCAGGTGTGACTCCGGATCACTGGTCCACTCAAGATAAGTATAGGTTTCATTCCCAAGTTAAACACTTTTTCTGGGATGATCCTTATTTGTTTAAGATATGTCCGGATCAGATTAACCGACGATGTGTTCCTGATCATGAGCAACATTCTATTCTCTCTTTTTGTCATGATCATGCATGTGGTGGACACTTTGGACCTAAGAAGACTGCCGCAAAGGTTCTCCAATGCGGATTTTATTGGCCCACTCTTTTTAGAGATGCTTTTGATTTTTGCAAGGCTTGCCCTGCCTGCCAGTCTTTTGGCCGTATCAATAAAAGGAACATGATGCCTCTCAACCCTATTTTAGTAGTTGAGATCTTTGATGTTTGGGGCATCGATTTTATGGGACCATTCCCTAATTCTTTTGGGAATTTGTACATACTTTTGGCCGTTGATTATGTTTCTAAATGGATAGAGGCCATACCTTGTAAATCTAATGACCACAAAGTGGTGGTCCAGTTTCTCAAAGAGAACATTTTTTCCCGCTTTGGTGCACCACGTGCAATAATTAGTGATAGGGGTACTCATTTTTGTAATCGGCCTTTTGAGGCCTTAATGAAAAAGTATGGGATCACCCATAAGTTATCTACCCCTTATCACCCCCAAACTAGTGGCCAAGTGGAGGTGTCTAATAGGCAGATTAAACAAATCTTGGAGAAAACTGTTAATCCCAACCGTAAGGATTGGTCCCTTAGGCTCATTGATGCCTTGTGGGCCCATCGGACTGCATTCAAGACCGACCTTGGCCAGTCTCCCTACCGTTTGGTGTATGGGAAAGCTTGTCACTTACCAGTTGAGTTGGAGCATAAGGCCTTTTGGGCCATTAAGAAGCTTAACTTTGATTTGTCTGATGCGGGAATTCATCGTAGGCTCCAACTATCTGAGTTGGAGGAACTTAGGAATGAAGCATATGAAAGTTCTAGAATTTACAAGGAAAAGACCAAAGCTTTCCATGATAAACACATTCTGCGTAAATCTTTTGCAATTGGTGATAAGGTCTTATTGTACAACTCTCGATTGCATCTTTTTCCTGGTAAGCTTAGATCCCGATGGGATGGCCCATTTATTGTTCATAATGTATATCCCCATGGGGCTGTGGAGATTTTGAATCCAGGAACAGGGGTAATTTCGAAGGTTAATGGTCAGCGTTTGAAACCGTTCTTCGAGTTTCCTACTACTAGTAGTGAAGAGGTCATGGATCTCCATGAACCTTTTTACACTGATGACTAATTTTTAATCAGGTATGACCCCCTTGCATTGTCTTTGCTTTTAATTTTTTTTCCATGCATTGAGGACATTGCATGACTTAAGTGTGGGGGAGGGAAACCAGTTTTTGTTTTTTTTTTCACTTTGTTTTGTTTGTTTTTCTTTTTATTTTTGAGCTTGCTAAGGATGAAGTCCTACTTTGGTTTTTGGCTAATGATCATACCATTCGGTTGCTTGATGTATGAAAATAAAATTTTTGACGAAGGTACCCATTTTGAACGTATAAAACCCTGTTGAGAAGAAAGAAACAAGCATGTGTCTTGAGATGGGACTTTCTTTTGAAAAATAAGAGACCCCTGTTTTATGGTGATGGACCATATGTAAGTCTGTGGGTTCCTTGTACTTTTGATTTGGAGCTGAGACCTTCTTTTTAATTTGGCATGGGTTGACAAATGCACAATTTTAAATGAAATGTGAAATGTGGTATAAAGAAGAATAAGAGTTGATTCCCTTGGAACTAGACAGGGCATTGCGCCTCAGGAAGCGTGGTGTCTTGATCGAAATTCCTTGGGAGGAAACTTCTGAAGTAACTCTAGCATCACTGCCTTTGTGGACATATGCAAAAAGCGAAGCTACATAGTAACTTGGGTGTCTGGTGTTTGCTCCACCATGTCATTCAAGCCAAAAGTAGTGGAGTAGAATAGAGTTTATTATTCAGAAAAAAAAAGAGAAAAAAAATGTGCAAATGTCATTATTGCTTGGTAACATGTTTGGTCAAAAACACTCCAACGCCTTAGTCATTGGTTCCCTATTTCTTCACAAGTGGTTTTGCCTTAAGATAAGGATGTTTTGGAAGAGACGAGGTGAGTTCCAAATTAAGAAATATGCTAGTGCCTGGAATTGATAAAGGGTAATAAAAGTTCAAGTGTGGGGGTCCCTTGTAAGAGAAATTATCTTTGCTCCGGATCGGTATGAGCCTTACCTTTAGCCAAGGTTGGGATTTGTTTATTCTGAATTTTGGGTGTATATTCACTGTAAATACCCACGAGACACAACTCGTCCACTAGGGGTGACCTAGGGGTTTAAAGGCTTGTTGCACATGCTAAGTGCAACCGTGATTCCTACGAAAGTGAGTTAGGTTTTTTTTATCTTTATTCTTTTTCTTTTTGTTTTGCTCGAGGACTAGCAAAGTCTAAGTGTGGGGGAATTCTGATGAGCACATTTATGTGTGAAATCTAGGGTAGTAAAACATGCATTTTACATATTTAGAATGGAGCTACCTTGGGTTTTACTCTCTTTTTGCAGGTTTTATATTTTCAAGGCCTTAAGGACTATCGGGCGCTATATCTTCAATTTTACACGTAAAGAGGTCCTATTTCTTTCCATGGTTGCGAAGAGGACGAAATTCTGAGCAAGATGGACGTGTTCAATTAAAAGTACACATTCGTTTGGTCACCCGTACAAATGATTATTCTTTTTCGGGTCAGAAAAAGAATAATGGATCAGAACTGAACCGAGATGCAGAACCAGCCCGTTTGCAATTGTCCCAGAGGTACAAGGAATACTCCAAATGCCAACAAGGATCGATGGACCACATCTTTAAGTGATTAAAGATTTGTTTTTGGTAACAACAACTACCTAGCTTAGTTGGTGAGCTATGGTGTACAAAATTCTTTTGCTCACCAAGAGGTCTCAAGTTCGAATCTCATGGTTGTTTTTTTTAGAAGAATTTGTTGAAGATTTCCTGCTTTTCACTCACTTAAAGCACTAAGGGCATGGAGGGGATTTCCACATCAAATCAGAAGCAAGCAAAATCGTGGAAGCAAGAAGAGAAGAAAAAGAAAAGTAAAAAAAGGGAGAACCAAAAATTGTCCAAATCTTCTCTCTCCTCCACATCATCACCAAAGATTGTCCAAATCACACAAAGGAAGAAAAAAAAATCGTCCCTAGGAGAGAGAAAAAAAAGAAGAAAAATAAATTAGAAAAAAAAAAGGAAAGAAAATAAGCAAAAAATTTTAGGAAATTTCTCAAAATTTATTTCTCTCTTCTCTCTCCTCCATCTTAGCACTTTTGGACTCAAAAGATCTCACAATCAATTGTGGGTTTCTCTCTTTTAGGAAAGAGAAAATTGTTACCCTACCTCTCCATTCCCTATAAATACAACTCATGTAAGAGGAGGAGACACAATTCATTCTTCTTCTAGTTTTCTTTAGTTGCTCTCTCTCTTCCTCTTTCTCTCTTTAGTTTTAGTTCTTTTCTATTTTTGCTTTAATCACTTTTGTACTAGTTTTTTTTTATTTCAATTAATGCAAGTACTCTTTTATTTTTATTCAGTTCTTTTTATGTTTATGATTTATGCAATTGAGTTGTAATTTTTTAAGTTATAGTTCTAGGCTTAGATCTAGGTGACAAGATCACGAGCCGTGGAGCAATTTTTTTTCAAGTTCAAGCATTGATTCAAGTAAGTAGGCTCCTTCAGTAGTCTTCTCTCCCCCCTCTCATTCCCTCTTCTGACTACCCTTTCTTTCTTAATTTAGGATTTTTATTTTCAGTCGTTACATTATTGCTATTCCTTTCCCCCAAGGTTCATGGCTAGTGTATGTGTTGGCTTTGCCCCTCCTAGCCATAGAACCATCAATTTATTACTTTTATTTTAATTGTCTCCCTTTCCCTAAAGCCAAGTAGAGTAACCCTTGTAAGAGTGACTCTCTGGTCAAGTAGGGAAGCTCATATTATGATGCATCCCTCGGGCTAAGTAGAGAAACCTATTGTGAGTCTCTCTCTAGCTTTATCCCCTTTCTTTTACTTTATTTTTATTTCAGCTTTTATTTTTTTTTCCTTTATTTATTTATTTATTTTTTTAATTGCGTGGGTTGTTTATTTTCAGTTATTTATTTATTTAATTTTAATTGCGTGGCTTGCGTCTTCAAATTCTTAGATGACGAATGGTTAGGACGTTATTTTAGATACATATGTTTAGGACGATAATTAGAATTAGATCACAACCATTAATCAGTTCACTTTCGCATTATTAAAAGAAATAAAAAATAAAGTGGCTGCTCTCCCTGTGTTCGACCCGTAGCTACACTGATCCGTACGCTTGCGGTTACATTTTAAATCTCAAACAGGAATGCTTCTGGGAATAGTTACCTCAGTTAGTTGTCATCTCTGTCGATCAGAAGCGAACGATCACGTCCAAGATCCATAAGTCATCACACCTAGAGGAGGGTGACAAAATTGGGTGTCTACAGACCCAAAAATCCTCATATCTTCTTCTCAGTCCGAGGTGTAGGTATCTCTTGAATTGCCTTGATCTTGATAGGGTCGACTTCAATGCCTCTTTCACTCACCAGAAACCCTAACAATTTTCCTACCGTTGCCTCGAATACACACTTCTAAGGATTCAACTTTAGTTGATACTTCTTGATCCTTTCAAAGAATTGCTATAATACGGGAATATGCTCCTGCCAATCTTTTGACTTCACTATCATGTCATCCACATAGACCTCCACATCTTTGTTCTTCATTTTATCCAATATGGCTGTAGCTGCTCTCTTATAAGTTGTCACAACATTTTTTTTAGTCCAAAAGGCATCACCTTATAACAATAGGTTCCCTATAGAGTGGTGAAGGTTGTCTTATCATAATCCTCTGGGTGCATGCTCAATTGGTTAAATCCTAAGAATTCATCCATAAATGATAACAAGGCATGCCCCGCTGTGTTGTTAACCAATACATCAATGTGAGGTATTGGGAAGTCATCTTTAGGGCTTACCTTGTTAAGATCTCGGAAGTTTACTCACATCCTTACCTTGCGATCCTTCTTTGGCACTAGTACTATGTTAGCCAACCATTGGGCGTACTTCACCACTTGAAGAAACCTTGCATTCCACTGGTTCACAACTTCTTCTCTGATCTTTTCACTCCATTCTGATAGCATTCTTCTGAGCTTTTGTTTCACCGATTTTACCCCAAGGTAGGTCGATAATCAATGTTGCACGATATTGGGGTCTATACCAGGCATATCCTCATACGACCAAGCAAAGACTTTGGTGAATTCCCTCAGAAGACTAATCATCTGTTCTACTTCTTCATCATCTAGGGTGGTTCCAATTTTTACCTCTTAAAGGCATTGGTCGGTTCCTAGATTAATAACTCGGGTATCCTCACGGATGGGTTGGGCTTTCCTTGGTTTTCATTGTTTTATTAACTCTTGGTATTTATTAAGATCATCATTAGAAAAAGGAGGCAAGTCATACTCAAAATCAGAAATTTCATTCATGAAAGGAGTAACAGACTTGACATACACTGACTTTGGACTTTCCTCGAGAGGAAAGGCCAACTCATAATCATAAACAGAAGACTCAACAACTAACTCGACTACATACTTGATGGCTAATTTGATGCTTTTATCAGTGGTATTTAGGCTGGTTGACTCAGTAGCATGAGAAAACTTGAAGTTCTCCCCAATGGTAGTCCAGTTCAGGAGTGATTTGATGGCTCGATCGATGAGTAGATGGGGTAAAGGGCCTTCTTCTTCCAAGAAAGTTACTGCTATTTCTTCAAAGGTGCAATTGTTTTCTTTAATAGGTGCCTGCTTCTTTACGAATACCAGCTGATCAACCTCGTGCTCTCGAAAGTTGAACTTTCTAAGGGGTGAGGATTAATGGAGACTGCTCAATCCCATTTCTATGAAGTCCAACATTTTGAGCCTATTGAAGGAAGTTATTCCTGTTCCTTGGTTATATCTTTGACCACCCTCATGGATCTTTCCATTGTAGTTGATTTGGGCACAATACATGCAGACCATCATTCTTTGTGCTCTTCTTTGCTTCATATATACACTTCTTCCTCTGAAAGTCCGAGGCTTGAGCTCATGTAACTCTTGGGCTCTTGGTTCTTATAGGAGGGAGCAAATGTAGATTTTAATCTAGGTGAGCCTTATCTTCTTTTCCCGTTCTCTTTTCAGGAGGACTCGAGGACTTCGTCCCTCCTTTGACCAGATCAATGTTGTAGGATTACTAGAGGAAGACCCATTCCTAATCAATGCAATTTCTGCTATCTTGGTGATGCAACTGTCTTGATCACTTTCTTTGGTTAACATTTACTATTGTTTTACCTCATGAGTTACCCAGTTGAACTCATCTTAAAAGAATACCTCAAATCTTGGTTGCAACTTCACGGTGGTTTCATCAAACCACGGTTCAACATTTCCGCAAAAGGGAAAGTCTTCTCCTTCCCTTTCGAAGTACCCATTGAGAGTGTGGTAGTAAGAGGCGGATATTTCCCTGGTCATCCTTAGTACCTTCTTTCCTTTGCTGCTATTCTTACTCCTTGATCCGAGGGTTTGAGGAATGTCCCCAAGACCACTCCTTCCTTTGCTAACCACTGGAGTAGGTAATTTTGAAACACCTTGATGATACTTTCCTAATCCCATCCCTGGAAAGTATTGCATGTTCCTCATCATTTGGTTCACCGGAGGGCTCCATATAGCTTCATAGTTAGCCAATCATCTGGCATTTCCTTGGCGAGTGCTGCACAAGTTTCCTCTATTTCGAAACCGCTAAGTTGAACTTTCTGGTCTTATTCTTCTCCATTTTCAATGTTGGTTAGGGTGTTAACCACTTCGAGGTCTCCGGCTACTGTAATCACCTTCTCTTCATGAATGAATTTCATTTTCTAATGGAGACTAGAGGTACAACCTTCGCATGATGTAACCAAGGCCTTCCCAAGAGCATGTTGAAAGATGCTAGTATATCAATGATCTGGAAGTCAATATCAAACTTCACTGGGCCGATCATTGCGGCGATCGCGAGGATGCCAAGAATTTTCCTCTTGGTGTTGTCGTATGCCCATATGGTTTGATTTGATGGCCTCATCTCTTCCAGGTTGATGCCAATACTCTTTGCCGATCTTAAGGGTAAAACATTCAAAGCGCACCCGTTGTCAATGAGAACCTGGGGAACCACCTTGTTAGCACATTCTACCATGATGTGTAGTGCCCTATTATGCTGGGCTCCCTTGGGGAGTTCAGAGTCGGAGAACATCAATGACTGTACCGCATAAGTTGCCCCTACTATGTGTGAGAGATGCACTGGATCTATCTCGATCAACACTTGCACATTGGTGAAAGATTTCAGACTGCTTCACGGTGTGTGGGGGAGGCCATCAACAATCCCCAGATTGAGATATTAGCCTGGGCCTTCTTGAGCTGAGCCAAGACTAGATTCTCTAATTCTTTCTTCAAGCCACTAGTTCCAACCTCATTAGTCCTTGACTATTCTACTGTTAGGGCCGTGCCCTTTTAGTATACTTCGAGTTTCCATCACATTGACTGGTTTTTTCATGATGATCTTTGTAGGATAACACTCTTCATCATCACTATTTGTTATGGTAATTGTTCCTACCATAGGATCATCCTCCTCTTCTGATTCTCCTTCCCTGCTGGGAGTGGGAAGTTGAGGTCTTCCACAAATATCCAGAGCCCTGGCTCGCACCTTCCTAATTGCATTGGAAATCCACGTAATTTCTATATTCACCATCTCTGCAAGTGTGGCTTGCCCCTTGCTTTTTCAAGGACTCCCAACTGCTTGGTGTAGTAGTGTTCACCGATGGCAACTTCACCTAACATTTGATTAATTTTATCAGCCTCGAGTTTTATGTCAACCAACCGATTATAGACATAACCCATGTGTTCTGCTATAGGGTTTGCTTCACCTTCAAAAGTGATCTTATACCCTTCACTATCTTCTGAATCTGATGTCGGCTTATCTCCTTCCATATGAATCGTCAACGCTGACTGGATTGCGTTGGTAGGGTCAATCGTTGGGTTATCTTCTCCAATTGCATACAAAAAATACCCTCCAGGATCTCTAGGTGAATAATATACAGATCATCATCTTCATTATTGTCCCAAGGCCCCTGGTAGTCACAATCCTAGTACTCATCATCACCGTGAGAATCAGTCATCCCCATCATTCTCATCTTTGCTCTCATCCTCATCATTGTTGTCATCATTCTCTTCTTTGCTGATTTCTCCCTCACTTGGTTCTTCATTAGATTCCTCCTGACCATCAAATTCTCCCATATCCAAATGTTCGTAGTATTCAGAGCGTATGGATCAGAAGATTTTCATAGGGCTAGACTTGTCCTCATTGGCTCGAAGATAGATTAGACCAAACTCATCATCTTCTGTGTCACTCCCGATGTGGATTAGGGAGGTGTGCTCTTTGATTTGTTCCCCTATTGCCAATGCCATTATTGCTTTGAGGAGGTCACCCATGACTTCTTCAATTATCTCTAGTGAGGGTAGCGGCCGGAAGATGATCACTCTCTTCACTTCAGGGGGGAAAAGGATTTGCATCCCGTCCTCTCTTACTCTTTCATAAGGGAGGGGTGTGTCTTGTGTGCTTGCCCTGTGGGCCCCATAACACCATATCGCCTCTCGAAGATACGTGGAGGCTTATTTCACAAGAGTGTAAAATTCATCATTCGAGACGGGGATTTGATGATGGTCCAATACGAAAATCGGGATCATGCAAAAGGGTTTGGAGTCACCACCTAGTATTATGGGCCTAGGACCCAGGATTGGGCCCAATTCCTGAGAAAAGGGCTCAAAAGTTGGTTTGGTCCAAAGATTTAGTGTAAATGTCAGGTTGTAGAATTGGGAAGGTGTTAGGCACCCAATCTACCCGGTTCAACCGGTCTTCCTACTAGATACTTAAGAACGGACATTTTTCATAATTATTCCTATCCCACATGCATGACTAAGTTATCACACATATGTACATTGGCTGATTTTTAATAACTATGTACACTAAAACAAAGTCTACATAAAGTCTACATCGTGATAATTCTGTTAAGAAATTATACCTGAGCTTGACCCCTTTTTCGGGTCAAGAGGGGTGGAACATCTGATTGATGTTAGTACGAACTTCCTTGTGGATTTTCTCAGCTCAGGGAAAGATGGTCTTGACCTCCAACTTCCTTACTCGAGAGATGCTGACTGTGATAATATTCAGACAGAGTTCCGGCTAGGAACAATTACTTTCGGTTTTGAATTCGGATAGACCTTCGGCTAGGGAAGGCTATTTCTGGGCTTAGGCTAAGGTGGTATTCAGACTTCTGGTAGGGATGGGCTACTTCCAGGTTTTGGATGAGGTGGCACTTGGACAGAGCTTCCGCTGGGGATATGCTATAGGAGGGTTAGGTTGAGGTGGCACTTGGACAGAGCTTCCGCTGGGGATAGGCTATGGGAGGGCTAGGTTGAGGAGGCACTTGGACAGAGCTTCCACTGGGGATAGGCTATGGGAGGGCTAGGTTGAGGAGGCACTCGGACAGAGCTTCCACTAGGAATGGGTTGAAACCTAAATGATTGAAGAACTTCAAAGGCTCAAAGAACACTTCGAAGATTCGAAGGAATCTTAGATCTCTCCGTAGACTAGAAGAACCTCAAAAAGGGGGGTGGGAGACTAAGGGGAATCTTTTTCTACACAAAAATCTCACTCAAAGAGTTTCGATCTTATGAAGATCTCTCTGAAGACTTGAAAAACTTCAAGGGGGAAAGGGGAGGAGAGAAGGTAGAGCTTCTCTCACTAAGAGGCTTGGGCTCTTGTGGTGTTGTGGTGTGAAAAACCGAAGGGAGGGGGGTATTTATAGGATTCTTGAACCAATGGGGAGAAAAAGGGAATTCTCTTGGCTAATAGGAGAAAAAGTGATTTTTCTAAGCCAATGGGAAGAAAATAGGAAAATTTGGACCAATGGGAGGGAGGGGGATTTTCTTGGACTAATAGGGAACTAGTGAATTTTTTTGGGCCAATGAGGTAAAAGATTCTTTTTTTGGGCCAATGGGAGGTTGTAGTGTAGGGTACTCTAGCGTGGTAGTCTATATGCACAAGTGGGTGAAGAGAGAATCTCTTCTTCTCTCTTCACCCATCGGGTTAGTGGAACACAAATCCTAGCCATTGACGGCGGCACACGAGGCTGGGTTGAGGTGCACGGGGCATGACAGGCACAAGTGCATAGGGCTGGTAGGAAATGTGCATGGGTGTGCAGCCAATGGTGCATAGGTGTGCAGGCAATGGTGTATGGATGTGTGGGCAGGGGCACTAGGCATGCACGCGGGGGTGCACGGGCATGCACGTGGGGGCGCAAGGCATGCATGTGGGGGCTTAAGGCATGCACGTGGAGGTGCCAGGCATGCATACGGGGGAGCCTAGGAATGCATGGGGGATGCACAGGCATGCACATGGGGGTGCAGGTGAGGCAGGTGGGCATGACATGTGCACAGAAAAATATGATTTTTTAGGGAAGATTGTGGGAGATTCGTCAGTCCGATTTTGATGTACCATATATTGTCAGAATCGTATTTCTGAGTACTATCCATCCGTATGGTCATTATGATAGGATTCTTTTATATATAAAAATTCAAAATTGGACCCTCTTTTCTCCCGCACAGGGTTTCTGGGGTTTTTCAAGTAAGGGATGTTTCTGGGTTTCCTTAGTCAATCATCATGTCTATCAATCGAAAGTAAGAAGTCATGCCTAAGATCTATAATTCATCATAGTCGAAGGAGGGTGACAAAATTGGGTGTCTACATCTCCGAATTGTCTTCCTGAGGTATGGTGGGCTGAATCATAGAAGTAGGATCATTATCTTGATCTTCCCCTAAGACATTCACTGAACTCATTGACGAAGTCATCTTTGGTGAATCTAGTAAGATGAACATGTCTTTCCAACCACATCCGCCAATCCTTCCTTCCTTTGGATTATCCACCAATCCTTGGGAATGGGTCTGATATGAAGTTGATGAGGGATATGAAGCGGGATGATATGAAGGTGATGTGATGTGAGAGGTAGGATATAAAGATTGGGGGTGGTAAGATGAGGATATTCCTTCTCCTTGATGGTGTGGTGAAGGAGGATGATATGGTAAAGGCTGGTGGTACAGTGGAGGTTGCTAGTATGGCGGAAGTTGATGGTATGGTGAAGGTTGAAAGTATGGTACGGGTTGAAAGTATGGTATAGTGAATCCTCCTATTGATGATGAAGGAGGGATAACGGATGTCTGATCTTTTGATCGTTCTTCTAATGACTCTTTTCTTTTGGGAGCCTTTATGGCCTTGGCCCTTTGACTCATGACTTTCCTGTAGGCACGGTCATTCAGATGATTCTTCCGAGCTCTAGGTGCTGTGAGTTGAATGGGGTCACTCTCAGTTGACTCTTCATCTAGGTTGTTCATGTGATCATAGAACATGGGATGAGAAAAGTGCTTATTTGACTGATACATGTGAACGGCCTTTCGAAAGGAGTTGCATTCTCTTTGACAAGCATCCTTAACGAGACCACTGATGTGCCTTACTAACTCCAGAGGAAGGGAAAATCTCTACACAAGTTGGAACTTCTTTCTCCACTCATCATACCTCTCCTCATGGTATAAAATCTCTAATAAAATGGGTTGGATCAAAGAATTGAGGATCCCAATTCTGCCAATCATCCATTGTTGCTAGCATGTTGACAGTTCCATGGTCTGGGAGTGGATTGGTATTAACATTAGGAGATTGCTTGACCTTGACTTCAATAGTCCTATTATCTACCAAATTATGGATTGCATATAGAAAACCTAGGCATCTTTCTGTGATGTGCCCCTTCTGAGTATGGTAGGCACAATATTCGTGGTCCCTATACTCTTGGAGCCACTGTCCCTAGCAATCCTTGCTTCTTTAGCTTCTCATACACTGTTGTCACTGGCATTCCCAAATCAGTGAATTGTCTCCTCGGGCAAGGAGCCTTCTGAGTAGAAGTATCTGCTTATATCACAAATGGTGATGAAGAGGTGACGGGTGAGACTGACTGTTGTACCGCACCTACTACATTGGTTTTGGGACCCTTTCCATGTCCAACCTTGGTGTTCTTTCCTACATCTTGGGAGGATCCTTGATATTGGGCGTCTCTTAGGATTCGATTCTCCACACGTGTCCCGGTGGCTATCAAGGCATAAAAAGTTTGCAGATGTTGGTAGTAAAGAACATCATAATAAGGCTTAAACAAGTTTTCAATCAACATTTCCATTTGCTCTACTTCTGAAGACCGATCTAAAGGCCAATCTGTCATCTTGACGGCCTTATCCCTAAATCTCATTAAGAAGGCGGTGAATCCTTCTCTAGGCTACTGTCTCAACGTCTCAAGCTCTCGATGTTTCACATCCAATTCGGTGTCGTATAAGTACTGCTTGGTGAAGGATTTCACCACTGTTGTCCAATTCTAGGTTTGAGATGACTCCAAATGTGTGAGCCACCTTTGTGCTGGTCCTAATAGGGTTAACATGAAGGCTTGCCCCATCTGGTTGTCTGCAAGTTGCCATGATTTGGTAATGTTGAGAAAGACTTTGAGATGAGCCTTGGGGTCCCCTGACCCATCAAACCTTTTGGTTTGCCACTTGAATTTCTTAGGAATTCTTGCCCCGAAGAAGAAACTCATCTCATTGGATTCCACCACTTGGCTTTCCAAACTCTTCCATATTCAGATTAGATTCTCTAACTTTTCCAATTGTTCTCTAATTCTTCTTTCTCTCTCCGTCTTTGGAGCTTCCATTCAGACATGCGCAGCAAACTCCTCTTCCTCATCTTCAATCACTACCCTGGGAGGAGGGACCCTGAAATAGGTTCCCTGTTGACCATTTGGACGGGTATGTGAAATTCCTCTCTAGCCAGTTGGCCTGGATTGCTCTGGCTCTCCTAAGTCCACTCAGGAAGAAGCCCCACGATGACCCGTAGGTCCATTCTGATCCAATTCTCCTATAGCCTGTGCTGGTTAGGCCCTGGGAGGATTTCAGAGCATGCGTAATATCTGAGCTAGCCCAACCTTAACCTTGACCATTTCTGTTTGTAAAATCTCTACGGGGTGGACCCAAAATTTCTTAGGGGATTCTGGGTTGTGTGGGTCCATGTGAACCGGGTTATAATCACTTGGTGGTAGACATTCTTGGAGAGACGATGGAGGTGACAATGAACTTAAGCGAGTCAATCGATTACCGTGACGTGTCTAAATGGACTGCGGGGAATACTTGAGATGTGGAATTGTGCCTGAGCCAAAAGTGACTTACTTTAGGATTCTTGTATCCCCAACCCGTTGTTCATTCATCTGCTAGATTAACAGCCAATGATCCATCCAAAAGTAGTCCACTTAATGATAGGGAGTGGGTAGGGGTTGATGCCCCTAGTCCACTTAATGTCATAAGCCGGAGATTCACACAAATAGCTTGACCAGAATACTCCTATTAAGACATTCTCTATTGATAAAGTCATGCTTTCCTTAATCTTACGTCACTAGGTGACCTTCCTCCTAGTTTCCTCAGGTCTTTTAAATAATTCGACATTTTACGGGACTTTGATAGAAATTGGCCTGGATCGCGTATGCCAAATCATCCATATTTTATTTCTAAGGAGGAAGAAAACCTTCTATCCGAAACCCACTTAGGAGAGAATTTCTTTATGACTAGAATGTATTATAGGAAAATTCCTTTTCAAGACCCCAAACAAATTCTACAAATCAGCTTGTGGCATTCCTAGCATTCTCCATCTATTTCCTACATGATGCGAGCATGCGGTGGATGCAATAGGATCGACAAGGCTTCCTTGACCGGATCTATATACGCAAGGTACGTGATCCTTTTGATATACCCATGGGTAAGAGATCAAGGGGTGACTTTCTTGCCCATTACTTGTGATTATACACGAGGTTAAGCAACTGGCCATGGGGTGGTGGAACCGTGAGTGATTAGGTGCAAAAGTGTAATGTGGGAATGCCATTTTCGATCTCAGAATGTCATAAAGTGCATGGACCTCCCCAAAGATGCTGGCACAATTATGAACATCTTAGCCATTTAACAACATTTCACACCCTTGTACAGGAAGAGGCTACCATTTGCTCTCAGAGTACTCTCCATGACATGCATTGACCTCCTCGAGGGTGCGGGCATGATAGGGAGTCCCTCGCCTAATGATTTCACTTCGAGCACTATGCATGATGTGGTTTGCGAGTACAAATACAGACATTAGCCAAACAAGTTTTCAAACAGATGTGATGGAAAATATTCTTGCATTTAGTGGTAGCATCTAGTGTCGGAAGCTTGACATTCCCTAGTGGAGTCACCACTGTGAGGCTAGCAGGCTGAGAAAAGACCTTCTGCCCCTCTTTTAGGGGGGGGGAGGAAAGACTTTAGCATTTTGGCCCTCTCTCCTCTCTTTCTCTTTCTTAGGGAGGGTGTGTCATGTTTGCTTTACCTGTGGGCCCCGCACCATCGTACCACAGCTCTGAGATACGTGGAGCCCTATTTTACAGGAGTGTAAAGGTCATCACTGAGACGAGGGTTTGATGATGGTCCAATATAGGGGATTGGGATCATACAAAAAGAGTTGGAGTCGCCACCTAGGATTATGGGCCTAGGACTCGGGGGTGGGCTCGATTCCTGAGAAAAGGGCCCGAAAGTTGGTATGGTCCAAAGGTTTAATGTATATGTCAAGTTATAGAATTGAGAAGGTGTTAGGCACCCAATCTGCCCGATTCAACCAGTCTTCCTACTAGATGCTTAAGAATGAACATTTTTCACGATTATTCCTATTCCGTATACATGGTTAAATTATCACACATATGTACATTAACTAAATTTAAATGATTATGTAACTACAACAAGGTCAATATAAAGTCTATATTATGCTCATTTGGTTGAGAAATTCTACCTGAGCTTGACCCCTATTTTGGGTCAAGAGGGGTGGGACCCTGATTAGTGCCGGCACGAACTGTCTTTTGGATTCTCCTAGCTCAGGGGAAGATGGTATTGACCTCCAACTTCCTTTCTCGAGAGATGTTAATTGGACAGAGTTTCGATTGGGAACGGTTACTTTTAAATTTTGATTATGGTATCAATTCAGTAGAGCTTCCACTAGGGATAGGCTATTTTCAGATTTTGGCTGAGGTGGCACTCTGATAGAGCTTTCGCTGGGGATAGGCTATGGGAGGGCTAGGCTGATGTGGCACTTCAACAGAGCTTCTATTGGGAATGGGCTGAGACCTAAATGGTTGAAGAACTTCGAAGGCCCAAAGAACACTTTGAAGATTCAAAAGAATCTTACAAAGATTTCTCCGAAGACTTGAAGAGCCTCAAAAGAGGGTGGAAGACTAAGGGGAAAATTTTCCTACATAAAATCTCACTCAAAGAAGGCAAAGGACAAAGGCCCGAAGAACACTTCGAAGATCCGAAGTCTCATGAAGATCTCTCTGAAGCCTCAAAAAACCTCAAGGGGGAAGGGGAGGAGAGAGGGCAGAGCTTCTCTACTATGGATGCTTCTAGGAGACTTGGGTATTTTTTGATGTGAAAAACCAAAGGGAGGGTGTATTTATAGAATTTTTGAACCAATGGGAAGGAAATAGGAATTTCCTCAACCAATGGGGTGAAAAAGTGATTTTTCTAAACCAATGGGGTGAAAGTATGGAATTTTCGACCAATGGGGTGGAGGGTAAATTTCTTTGGCCAATGGGGTTAAGTAATTTTTTTGGGCCAATAAGGTAAAAAGATACCTTTTGGGCCAATAGAAGCTTGCGGTGTAGGCTATGCTAGCAAGACAATGTAGGGTGCATAAGTAGGTGAAGAAGGAATCTCTTCTCAAATCGATCACCAAAATGGGGATTTTGATTGCCGATGGGGGTGCCAGGGCCTCGACGGTGGTGCTTGAGCTAAGACAGGGGTGCTAGAGCTAAAGCAGGGGCACTGGAGTTAAAGCAGGGGCACTGGGGCTAAAGTAGGGGTGTTGGAGCTAAGGAAGGGGCACTGGAGCTAAAGTAGGGGTGCTGGAGCTAAAGCATGGGCGCTGGGGGTTGTCGGGTGTGCGGGGGGTGCGGGTAGGTGTGGGGGTATATGGGGCAGGCAGAGTACGGGGTATGCGGCACTGGCCGAGTGTGGGTGGGGCACGAGCAGGGGTGCAGGGTACGTGCGAGGTAGGCGGGGTGCATGCGAGCCAAGCCATGGGTGTGTGGGGCAGGCAGGGTGCATGCGAAGCATGGTGTAGGTGCTTTCATGGGCGGGGTTTGGGTGCTCATTGAGTAACTTCTGGGAATGATTATGGGAGATCCAATAGTCCAATTTTGACGTACCATATATTGTTGGAATTGTGATTCTGAGTAGTATGCATCTGTATGGTCACCTAGGACCGAATTCCTTTGTATATGAAATGTCATAATTGGACCCTTCTTTTCTCTCGCATGGGGTTTTCGGGATTTTTGGTGGGTATGGAACATTTTCAGGTTGGATTACCTCAATCAATTATTATCTCTATCGATTGGAAGTAAGAAGTTGTGTCTAAGATCCATAGTTCATTATAGTCAAAGGAGGGTGACAAAATTGGGAGTCTACAAGTATGGACATTACGAGTTCTTGGTGATGTCATTTGTACTGACCAATGCACCAGCTGCTTTCATGGACTTGATGAGCCGAGTATTTTAAGATATCTTAGATAAGTTTGTGATTGTATTCATTGATGAAATCTTGATATACTCCAAGAGTGTAGAGGAACATGTTGCTCACCTGAGGCTAGTACTATAACGTTTGAGAGAGAAGCAACTCTACGCCATATTCAGTAAGTGTGAGTTTTGAATTTCACAAGTAGCATTCCTAGGCCACATTGTCTTAGACAAGGGGATAGAGGTTGACCCAGGCAAGGTGAAGGTAGTTCTAGAGTGGGACACTACCAAGAATGTAGCAAACATTTGTAGTTTTTTGGGATTGGCTGAATACTACAGGAGGTTTATTGAGAACTTCTCCTGCATTTGTGCACCAATGGCCTGACTCACACATAAGGGTGTGAAATTTGAGTGGTCCAATGCTTGTGATAAGAGCTTTAATGAGCTAAGGCAATGGTTGGTATCAGCTCAAGTTTTGACTATTCTGACTGGCACCAGTGGTATGGTTGTGTATAGTGATGCCTCCAAGCTGGGATTGGGTTGTGTGTTGATGCAGCATGGGAGGGCCATTGCCTATGCATCTAGCCAGTTGAAGGACTATGAGAAGAATTACCCCACCCATGACTTGGAATTGGCAACGGTAATTTTTGACTTGAAAATCTGGAGGCATTACTTGTATGGTGAAAAGAGTGAGATATACGTGACCACAAGAGCCTCAAGTATTTCTTCACCCAAAAGGAGCTCAATGTGAGACAAAGGCGTTGGTTGGAATTGATGAAGGATTATGACTGTACTATCCACTACCACCTAGGGAAGGTTAATGTGGTAGCTGATGCAGTTAGTCGAAAATCTCAGTCACTGACTCTTGCATCCTTGACTACCAATGAGCATCTCCTAGAAGAGGCCAAGAAACTAGATTTGGAGCTATTGGCAGAAGGTGTCACCTTGTCACTATTGGTATTGGTGATACAACCTAGTCCAGTGGATAGAACTACTATAGCTCAAGGTACTAATGCAGAGTTGCGGAAATTGATAGCTGACTGCAAGGAGGGAAACTAGAAGGACCCGGATTTCTCTATAACTGAAGGGGTTGTGTGTGCCTAGTGATGGTGACTTGAGAGATACTATTTTGAAGGAGGCACATAGCTCCCCATACTCTTTTAGATACTACTAGGATATGAAAGGTTCCTACTGGTGGAAAGGAATGAAGAATGATGTGGCCACGCATATTGCAAGGTGCCTCACATGCCAGCAGGTTAAGGTTGAAAGACAAAGGCCCCATGGTTTATTATAGTCACTACCTATTCCTGAGTGGAAATGGGAGAATATCACCATAGACTTCGTCACGGGCTTACCCCGCACCAGCAAGGGTATGGATGCCATTTGGATAGTTGTGGACCGCTTGACCAAGGTAGCTCACTTCATCCCAATTAAGCTCACTTTCTCCATGGATAAGTTGGCCAAGTTGTATATTGACAACATCATCCGGCTACATAGTGTACCCGTTAGCATCATCTCCGATTGAGATCCCAGATTCACTTCCAAGTTCTGGACATGTGTGCAAAAGGCTATGGGCACACAATTGAATTTTAGCACAACATTTCACCCACAGACAGATGGACAGTTGAAGAGGACTATCCAAACCTTGGAGGACCTACTTTGAGCATGTGCCTTGGATATGAGTTATGGCTGGGATGAGCACATCTCATTGAGTTCTCCTACAACAATAGCTACTAGGCCACCATCGGTATGTCTTCTGTTCGAGGCACAATATGGTAGGAAATGTCCGACTCCTTTGTATTAGTTCAAAGTGGTGAACAACACATTCTAGGCCCAAACTTGATATAGGCCACTAGTGAGAAGGTGAATGTGATGAGGGAAAGAATAAAGGTAGCTTAGTCCAGACAAAAGAGTTATATAGATGACAGGAGGAAGCATCTAGAGTTTGGGATTGGAGACAAGGTATTCTTGTAGATCTCCCCAGTCAAGGGAGTGATGCGGTTCAGCAAGAAGGGAAAGCTGAGTCCTAGATTTATGGGATTATATGATATATTGTAAAGGATTGGATTAGTAGCTTACAGGATAGCTTTACCACTAGAGTTGGAGGGTCACATGATGCCTTCCATGTATCCATGCTGAGGAAGTACACTCTTGACCCCGCTCACGTCTTGACTTACATACCACGTGAGTTGGACGAGGATTTTGCCTATGTGGAATATCCAGAGAACATTGTTGACTGGAAGGACCACGTTCTCTGCAACTGCACCATTTTCTTCGTCAAGGTGAAATGGATGAATCACCCAGAATAGGAAGCATCCTAGGAGCGGGAAGATGAGATGAAGAAGCAGTACCCTAGATTATTTGATTTACTAGGTACGTTCAATTTTGGGGTCGAAATTCTTGTAAGGTGGGGGGAATGTTACACCCGTGCAATAACCCTGTCTAATTTGAACTGCTATGATAGGTCTTGGACCGGAGGTAGAAAGTACCACTGGGTTTTGGCTCGCGACTACCTATTACAAAAGGGGGAGAGATTGCCCCACTTACTTGTGTGTTGGTTTCCAATCCAACGGAGGGGATTCAAGCCTTCCGATCACAAACGGTAAGTGACTTGACACCCTACCCATGAATCCCTACATGTACCAAAACTGTCGGAAGGCTATGTGCACAGCCTTAGGCACCTACCCATGCAAGACTAACTTGTGGACAACAAGAAGTCAAGACAAAAAACTGTCTTGACCACCAGAAATAGGCCACCGGAAGCACCTGGGCCTGAATCCGGTGGCCCCTAATGCTGGTGAACTAGTTCTGATGCCCGTGTACCCCACCTCCCAAATCGGGAACAACCCCTGATAAGCACACACACTCTTCTACACTTTCCCTGTGACTTGTTTTTTGTATGAGTCCAAGGAGGTGGGCCCGCATGTCCCGAATGTTGGATTAACCCAATTGGATAAGAAAGGACCTAACCAAGCAAGCCCTATTGAGGACTTGCTATATAAGTGGAAATGAGGACTCATTTCCTCATTTCTCACTTGTAAAAAATGTGGGAGGGAAAGAAGAGGGAAAAAAGAGGAGAAAAAGGAAGAGAAAGGAAGAAAAAGAAGAGGAAGGAGTTTGGAGCTCAACTTGGTGCCAGTTGCCCACCTAGTTGCCGGGATCCCTGTCGATGGTAAGTGCCAACTCTCCTACCACTCTCTCTCTCTCTTCATTTTGAGCTAGGGTAAAGTGAGTATGGATGTAAATCTTGGCCTCCACACCTCCCTAAGCTTGGGGAGTACGTATTCCACCTCCCCAATGTGATTGCTGAGCTTAAACCAAGTCCGGTGAGCTCTTGCAACACTTGTGACCAAATGACCATCTAGGATTTCGATTGTTCAATTGATGTATCTCCCAAATGGCCTGATGGAGTCAGGATTTCTTTATCTTGAAATGATGCTAGGAACACCCCATACAAACTCATGGAACAAACTCCGGTGATCAGACTCGAGCCGGAAAGACCCAAATGACACGGGCATTTTCCGTTTCCACCAAAAACAGCCATCAGAAACACTTGGGGCTGAATCCATTTGGTTGATTTTGGTGAACAGGAAGCTCTTATGAACTCTCTGTTTTCACCACCGGATTCACATCTGATGAATCCGGTGGGTTCCAACCTTGTTTCCGGTGACTTGTACTATCCAGGTTGGATAGTGTCTAACTCCTTTGGGGGGTAAACCCAATGGTTTCTCCCCGATATTCTAGTCAAGCAATAACATCTGATTGCCTTTGTGTCTGGGATAGAGACGTGTATGTACCCCGAAGCCAGAATTAAATTAAACATTCAATGGCCATACTTGGAACTTGATCCATTCAAACTTAATCAAGGTGAGGGATGGTTAACTTTTATTTTGGGATTATTTCATTATTATTGAACTGCTCGCATGTGTAGGTTTTTCACTTGATTATTTAAATTACTTAAATAATGATGATGTTCTATAACATGTTATATTTTGATGGAAATGATATGAAATGTATGTTGTGAGACGGAATCCGGTGAGGCTGAGGTGGTTCCAGTACCATGATTTCCGTATGTTTGTGGTATTCATGCATTGATTATGTGCATTTGATTAGATGTAGTCACAGAATACACTTTGTGGCCGATGGGTTACTGGTATTGTGTACTCTGGGACTGCATTTGGAAATGGGTATGCTTTGTGGCCGATGGGAATCCTAGTGTTGCGTAGTCTATACTCAACTGTTTTGTATGCTAGAATAGGTATATAGTCATGAGTTATACCTTGTGGCCAATGGTATCCCGGTATTGTGTACTGGGGACTATACTTGGAAATGGACCCGCTTCGTGGCCGATGGTCATCCTGATGTCGCGTGGTCCATACTAACTATATCATTATAAAAGGTATTTAGGATATTGTTGTTAGGTGACATTCCTCATGCTACGTCCCCTTGCCAATAGGAGGTAAGGTGTTGGATAACCCAATGGTGGTATATTTGATGAACCTTCCTGGAATGCCACACCCGTAGTATGATGTGATTGTTGTCGGAGGCGGGAACTAGTCAGGTGTGGTCAATGGTGATTCCAGTGCCGTGACTACTAAGAGGGGTTATCAGGGGTTTTCTGGGTGACTGATGGATGCATCCCAGGATCGGCAGGCTCCTAATCACGGCTAGGGCTTGTATCGTTGTGTAATCGATGGTGGTTTCGAGACTAGGGATACAGCCTAATGTGTCGTAGTAGCATTACCAGACTTAGTTGTATTGTTAGGTGGTTTAATAATCAAATGGATTGCATCATTCACATCATGGACTATGTGTTTAATTCTTGCATTCATGTCATCATAGAATATTATATATGTAAATGCTTGTGCTTGGTTGTGCATGAACCCCACTCCTCACTGAGCAAGTTGGAAGCTCACCCCACGTATATGCCATTTTTTAGATGATGATGCAGGTACTATCATGCCTATGGCTTATGACTCTCTATCCTCCGGACCCGAGTATGGAGTGAGTGACTAGTGGATGTTGGAAGCAGAGGAGCATGACCAGGACTATGCTTGCGACTACTATGTATACGTAGCACCATGAGATGCTTGGTGCATTTTTGTTATTCTGATACCGAATTATGAATGGTATATCTTTGGGATTATTATTTATTAGTCATAGATAATTGTAATGGAATAACTTGGTTATTTATATGATATCACTAGATGTTCCCCATCTTAAGTTATGATTCTGCTATTATACTCTGATTCCATTGCTATTGGCTGGTTTATATTGTGAGATTGTGTAGTTAAGGTATTGCTATCAGAGATCCTAGTAGGTTTGTAAGACGGGTACACATCTTACTCACACCACTGGAATTCCTAATGGTAAATTGGGTTTTCTGGAACTGAGGTGTGACAATGTATCCAAGTTGGGCTTAAACTTGTGTTGATGCAAAATGGAAATGTTGTAGCATATATATCTCGATAGTTGAAGGACTATGAAAAGAATTGCTCCACATATGATTTAGAACTAGCAGCGGTAATCTTTGCATTAAAGATTTGGCGTCATTATTTATATGGTGAAAAGAGTGAAATTTACAATGATCATAAAAGTCTGAAGTACTTTTTCACCCAAAAGGAGCTGAATATGAGGTTGGAGCTTATGAAAGATTATGACTGCACCATCTATTATTACCCTAGAAAAGCCAATGTTGTGGCTGATGCTTTGAGCAGGAAGTCTCAAACTTTTTCCCTAGCAGCATTGACTGTGAATGAACAGTTGATTGTGGAACCTAGAAGAATGGATTTGGAACTAGTAATGTATGAAGTCACAATGACCCTGGTTGTACTAATGATACAAACTTTATTCATACAGAAAATCCAGGCTACCCACGTATCAGATGAAGGTCTTCAAAAAATAGTAAATGATATAAAAGAAGGAAGATAGAAGGACTTGCATTTCAAGTTGACTGAAAATGAATTCCTCAAGTTCAAAGATAGACTTTGTGTACCAAAAGATGAAGAATGAGGGAGATGATACTAAAAGAATCATACAACTCACCCTACTCGATCCATTTGGGTAGTACAAAAATGTACAAGGACTTGAAGAAGTACTATTGGTGGAGTGGCATAAAAACTGATGCAGCCAAATGCCTCAACTGCCAATAAATCAAAGCTGAGAGACAAAGGCTGTATGATTTATTACAACCCCTACTCATACCAGAATGGAAGTGGGAACACATCACCATAGATTTTTTCACAATTGAAGAGTGCTAGTGAGCTAACCTGCTTTAAGATCTCCAACGGGCCAACATATCTTGGACTCAACTTGCCCTTCCTGTGGAACCTATGTAAGCCCTTGGTATGAGAGATTTTCACAAATACTTTCTCCCCTTCTTGGAATTCAATATCTTTTCTACAGTTGTCCGCATAGCTCTTTTGTTAGGATTAGGCTGCCTTGATTTTCTCACGAATAACGTCAACTTTATCGCAAGTCATCTATATCATCTCTGGCCCAAGCATTCGTCATTCTCTTACATCATCCCAATATAAGGGATTCTGCATCTTCTACCATACAATGCCTCATATGGAGCCATTATGATCGTGGCTTGACAACTATTACTATACGCAAACTCTATAAGAGGTATCTTTTGTTCCCAGCTGCCCATCATTTCCATCTCATATGCTTTGAGCATATCCTCTAATATCTGTATAGTCCGTTCAGACTGCCCATCAGTCTGTGGATGAAAGGCAGTGCTTAGGTTCACCTATGTTCCCATAACATACGGGAGACTCTTCTAGAATTTAGATGTGAATCTTGGATCTCTGTTCGACACTACAATAACCGGTACTCTATGTAAGTGAACAATATTCTCCATGTAAAGTTGTGCTAGTTTATCCATGGAGTAGGTAGTCTTGATTGGAATGAAATGGGAAATCTTACTAAACCTATTGACTATCACCCAAATTGCATCCATTCCTTTAGGTGAACGGGGTAGCCCGGTGACAAAATCCATAGTAATCATGTCCCATTTCCACTCCGGTACTAAAAGAGGTTGAAGAGTGCCATATGGTCGGTGCTATTCTGCCTTGACCTTCTGACAAGTAAGGCATTGTGTGACATATAGGGCTACTGTAATCTTCATCCCTAACCACCAATAAATTTACTTAAGATCTTTGTACATCTTGGTGTTTCCAGGATGAAGCGTGTACTCAGAACTATGTGCTTCCTTAATTATCTTGTCTTAAATCCCCATGTCATTAGGTACACACAATCTGTCCCGAAACAATAGTGCTCCGTCATTGACTATTGTGAAATCAGGATCATCCATCCTTTGCTCTTGGATTTTAACTCTGATTTTCTACAAATCAAGATCCATGAGTTGTTTCATGATTATTTCATACTTGATGGATCCATAGGTCAACTACTTAATATCCTTAGGCTGTTGATCAAGCTCTAAGCTAGACCCTTCATTCAAAATTATTTAATCCATCAATATGGTTTCTTACTTAAGTTGTGGGCTGGTGGCCAAGTAAGCAAGTGATATAGTTTGAGCTCTTCGGCTCAATGCATCAGCCACCACATTAGCCTTACCTGGATGGTACTGTATGTCACAGTCATAATCTTTCATGAGTTCCAGCCATCTCCTCTGTCTCATGTTCAGATCCCTCTAGGTGAAGAAGTACTTGAGACTTTTGTGATCACTAAATATCTCACACTTTTCCTAATACAAGTAATGCCGCCAGATCTTCAAGGCAGAGATAACTGCCACCAATTCTAGATCATGAGTGGGATAGTTCTTCTCATACTCCTTTAACTGTCTAGATGCATAAGCCACTACCTTATCGTGTTGCATAAGAACACAACCTAACCTAATTCTGGAGGCATCCATATAGATTGTCATTCCACCAGTATCCTCTGGTATTATTAGTACTGGGGCTGACACCAATCGTATCTTTAGTTCTAGAATATTTCCCTCACACTCCTTTAACCATTCAAATTTCACTCCTTTTTTGGTCAACTTGGTCATTGAGGCAGAAATTAGAGAAAAATTCTCAATGAATCATCGATAGTATCCTGCTAATCCCAAGAAACTCCTGATTTCTGTGTCATTCTTGGGAGCTTCCCATTCTACGATTGCTTTTACCTTTCCTAGATCAACTTTGATCCCATTCTCAGATACTATGTGCCCTAAGAATATAACTTGTTTCAATCAGAGTTCACACTTGCTGAATTTTGCATATAACTGTTGTTCTCTCAATCTTTGAAGTACCATTCGCAAGTGTTATGCATGCTCTTTTTTTGTATTCGAGTATATCAGGATGTCATAAATGAAAATAATGACCTATTTATCAAGAACATCATAAAATATTCGATTCATCAGATCCATAAAGGCTACTGGTGCATTAGTTAGCCCAAAGGACAACACTAGGAATTCATAAAGCCCATATCGGGTCCTAAAAGCCGTCTTAGGTATATCACCGCTCTTTATCTTGAGCTGGTAATAACTAGATCTAAGATTGATCTTTGAGAATACTTTAGCGCCTTGCAACTGATCGAAAAGATCATCTATGCGAGACGATGGATACCAGTTCTTGATGGTCAACTTATTAAATTCCCGATAATCGATGCACATACGCAAACTCCCATCCTTCTTCTTAACAAATAGAATTAGGGCACCTTAAGGAGAAACACTTGGGCGTATGAATCCTTTCTCTAATAAATCCTGCATCTGTAACTCTTTTAATTCAGGTGGTGCCATTTTGTATGGAGATTTAGACACCGATGCTGCTCTGGGAACCAGATCACTGGAGATCAATGGAAAACTCTAACTCCCTATCAGGCGGAAGCCGGGTTAGATCATCTGGAAAGACATCTGGGAACTCCCTAATTAAATTTAATTCTTCTTATGGTGTGACTTTTACTTCTACATCTTATACTAAAGCTAGGTAGCCTAGACATCTATCTTCCAATAACTTTACCGCCTGTAATGTAGAGATAAGAATCTTTCTAGGTTGTTTTATTTTATCCACTTGATACACCGGCTCTTCACCATCGTCACTCACCAGTTTAATTTGCTTTTTGGCACATGACATATGTTTGATGAGTAGATAACCAATCCATACCCAATATGACATCAAAATTCTACATATTAAATTTGATAAGTTGGGCATCCATCTTCTTTCAACCTATTTCAACGGAACATGGCTCGTACACTTCATTTAACTGCACTACCTTACCCAAGGTGTGCTAACAATCAATTTACTTTCTAGAGGCCTAGGTGTCATATCAATTTTTCTAGCAAATCTTTTAGATACAAAAGAATGTGATCCACTAGAATCAAATAATACATAAACCAGTATACCCGAGATAGATAGGGTACCTGCTACGACATCGGGGCTTGCCTCAACCTCTTCAGCTGATAATGCATACATTCTTCCTTGAGGTGGACCACCTTAAGTCAAGGTAGGCCTATGAACAAGAGGATAACTCTATACCATAGCTAGCTTGTATGGGCAATCCTTTGCAAAATGCCCAAGTGAATGGAAAACATAGCACCTATTCTGAGAGGCTAGCACTAGTATTGGTGCCCTCTGTATCTGACCTTGAGTAGTAGGGGGACGAGGTGGCCGTGGAGTCATAGGCACCATGCTAGTGTTTGGGCAAAAAGAGGTAGTACCCGGTCTACCGGATAATCTGGGCATGTAACCCAATGACCTATAGGGTTGCTGATATGATGGACCATAATTATATGGACCACAAAACCTCTTGTTTGGATTGCATGAATCTGCATAGGGATTGGATCTCTTCCAGATCCCAGGTGTAGTGGAAAACTCCCCCTTCTGCTTGTCTTCTATAGTCTTGGCCTTTTGTACAATTTGAGCAAAATCAATCAAATCCATGGCCCCCAAAATCGTGCCAATGGATACCTTCAACCCTTTCAAAAATTTCTCTACCTTTTCCTCTGCTGTTTTCGTGTGTGGAGGGGCAAAGTAGAATAATTCCTCAAACTGCTGCTGGTACTCAAGGACAAACTTATTTCCTTGAGACAAAGCTGAGAATTCAGTCTCTTTACGATATCTAAAGCTTGAGGGGTAATAATTCGATAGGAACAATTCCTTGAACTATTCCCATGTTGGTTTTGGATGGGTTACCAACAAGATAGGCTTAGACGCCTTCCACCATGAATCAACTTCATTTCTTAACTGTAACTCGGGCATAGATGAGTTTTTGAGGTTCTGTACATTCTACCACCTCAAATATATTTTTCATTTCTTGGATCCACCGATCCGGCTCTAATGGATCACTCCCCACCTTGGTGAAGATAGGTGGTAAATGCCTCTTAAATGATTCCACCAGCCTTGCAATAGTGGCTACCGGTGGATAGTATGGAGGATATGCCGGATAATACTGATACGGGAGAGGCACCATATATGGTGGACTGCCATGAGGAGGAAACCGTGGAGTAACCCCAGGTGGAGTACCTCCAGGTTGATCCTGTGGTGGTACTACAGGTAATGCGCTCCCTTATGTCTCAATAGGTGGTGCTCGAGGAGAAGCACCCCCCAACTGTACTCTTAACACCGGGTACAACAGGAGGTTCTTGCATTACTACCGGATCTAGTACGTACAATGATTCTTCTCAAGATTTGATACAATTTAGTGCCACATTCACTTTATGGAAGCACAAGAACAAATCACATTATGCCTCCCATTTTACAATCATAGTGCACTTCATCATTATAGCACGCATACCACACATTGCGTTCCTTATGGTATTATACTCATTTCATATAGGCATGATTGGAATTTAACTTCACACCAACTTATAATTCTCATAGAAGGGGTTTCCAAGGTTTAAAAATCAATCCCAAAAAAAATTTGGGAATTTTTGACCCAAAAACCCACACCGGCGGGTGGGTCATTTTTATGACCCACCGGTGGCGACCCGCCGATCTCATCGTGGATTCTTTTTTAAGGGCAGAAAGACCCTTATTTTTAAAACCTTTCATTTCCCTCTTCTTCATCTCTTCTCTAAATCGCACAAAGCATCCCAGAGAAGGTTCAAGTAGCTATTTACAAGCCCTACTCACTTGGATTCAAAGCCTCTACACTTCATCCTCAATATCAAGTCAGTTGGTTTTCCCTTTTTCCTTTGAGATTTCAAATTTTCTGTTCCATGCTCTTGAGAATATGTTCTTCTTTTATAATCCTCCAAATAAAGAGAATGTGGTTGGTATGTATGCTATTTGCTCCATAGTTTCCATCTTTAATCATCACATTTACCCTTTCTATGAGATCACACCCTATTTTTCTCAAATCTCTACTTTTCCCCTTTTCTTTTCTTTTCCTTGTACAAAATATGATTCAATGAGTCTATCCATCCACAACTGAATACTCATTAGTGGTAGAAATGCAACATTGTACATATACATCATTTTTCTCACCTCGGCATGAAGTTTCCCCATTTTCTAGGTTAATGTTCTTGGCAAGTTTGGGGCTTTCACTGATTTTGACCTCAATATGCCAATATATACATATTTTCATGAATTTACACCATCCCTCATATGTTATTGCCAACAATTTTCCTCAATGCCTAGGATATACTAAGTTTATGCTCTTTTCTTTATAAATTTCTCTTTTTCTTCCCTTGGAAAAACTACCAATGATTTAAATTATTGCTAACCTTGGCAATCTCATATTTCTATACTTTAAATAAAGGCTTTCATCTCTTGTCTTTACTAATGTACTGCATCAAACATCGAATTCTCTATAATATGCATTTATCGACATATGGTTCTTGCCAATTTCCATTTACATGTAGCTCCATTTCAACATTGGCATTATATTGATTGGGTTCTTCTCTCTCATCTGCCATGTTTCATGCATTGCTCATTCTATGTTGCTTAATATAGGGCGTGTCAATTTCACTAATCCTTTCCTTATGAGCATATTGCCTTGTTTCTTACTTTCCCCTTTTGCTTTACATTTTCCTCTTAGCACCTTATCGGTTTTCTTACATACTCTTTTCCAACCTTTCAGGATGTTTTCTTGCAAGGACAAAGGAGTAGCTTCCTCATCTAGAAGCGGGCATGCTTCTAGTAGGAAGAAGAAGAGTGCTGCTTCAAGTTCTTTTGCATCTCGAGCCCGATCTACTAGAGACCGATCCAAGGAGTTCGAGGATTATGATGACAGTGTGTTTCGCAATCTTAAGGCTGCATGCTCTTGGGTTGAATTCAAAAAGAGACCCATATTGATTGAGAAATCGGTTGTGACGGAGGATTTTGTTCGAGTTCGGATACTCGAGCGATTTTTAGCCCTTGGTTGGGAATCCATGTTATCATTCGACCATCGGGACTACCCCAACCTTGTGAGGCTGTTCTATTGCAACTTGGAGGTGGTCTACGACAATCGGATGTACACCCTCACTAGCCGGGTAAAGGGTCAAAACATCAAGCTTCCTATTGATTTGTTGGCAGAGATCTTAGGCATTCGTTGGCAGAGATCTTAGGCATCTCATTAGAGGGTACATGGTATTATTGCCCTCCTAAGGGTAGGGCCTTGGGTCCCCACATGAGTGAGAACTTCCAGAAGCATGTCTACCAGACCATCTGTGGTAGAGAGGCCTATCCTGAGTCTGAGACATCCTTCCATGCTGAGGTTAGAGTCTTTATTCACTTGGCGCAGTTCAACCTGCTTCCACATGTTGGGCACCAGAACCAGGTGAACTTCATGGCTACATATGTGGCCTATTTCCTCTACACTGCTCTGGATGGTCCTCCACGCCTATGCCTTCCTCATGTGATATGAAGACGATGGAGTACCACGTAACTCATCCTACAGATAGTAACTAACCCTACTCTTGGTCGCTTACTAAGATCTTTGAGTTTTTTCACATGGACCTTGAGGGTGAGGTGGGTAGTGCCCCTCAGACAAATTTGCCCGGGGCATTTTGCACAAGGAGGAGCTATTCCATCTGATAAGCTAATAGTGGGGGAGGCAGACCAGGAGGAGGGTGGGGATGAGGAGGAAGATGAGGACTATATCCCAGAGGAGGAGGAGGATATAGAGATGGATGTAGAGATGGAGGATGAGGTCCCCCTCAGAGCAGTCCCACCATCTCCAGGTAGAGCATTTGATTTCTAGGGTATGATGGCCAGGCTGAAGGCATTATAGGAGGGTCAGGAGAAACTCCTAGCTGGATAGGCAGCCATGAAGGAGACTCAAGCTAGCATGATCATGGATATTGATGACTTGGACACCAGCTTGGACTCAGCTACTAGGGATATGGTGAGGATGCTGAGGTACCTTCAGGAGGATATGGATTTAGTGCACCACCGATTTGATTACTATGATGAGCGCTTGGGTATTAACTCAAAGTCTCATCTAGGGGAGGTCATTCACATCGATGATGATTGAGTGGGGCATGGTTTTCTTTCCTTTTCTTTATGGGATGTGACTTTGGAACTCTATCTTATTTTCTTCCTTTTAGTTTATTCATCTATTCTCTTCTTGTCTAAAATTATTGGAACAGCTCTCTAGTGTGTAGAGAGACTCATGGATGTGATTATGTTGTAGATTCTCTATTTGTGTATCAAAAAATTTTCTGTGATTATGTAATTCTTGTTTCTTGTGTGCACATTTTGGTACCCTCAACTTATGGATGCATCATGACTTTCAAGTTTTGTGTACTTCCAGATTTTATATGAAGTCTTTTATGTTTTTCCCAACCCCTTGTCTAAATTTGGATTTCTAAGAATTTAATTCTTGCAAGCTGTGTGTGATTAGAGCATTGCGCTCTAATACCAGTATTGTCACACCCCATTCATATAGAATCGGACTGGTGACCGGGTTGCCTCTGGGTAACCCAAAACCACCAGGATCATCAGACACAGTAGCCACAACACAACAAGCCACAAGTAATCATGAAATATAATATTTTAGTTCAGCAGAAGTCTTGTCATAAATAGTTACCTGTAATTTTCCATATACTCTTGATACCTAAATTGTTATACATAAAGTAGTTACATGTGGACCCGCAGGTATGATATTTACATAAGAAGTAACAATTTAACTATCAAGAGCACAAAAAGGGAAAATATACCAAAAAAATCAAAAGAAGTATAGTAAATAGAATCTATCACTGTTGTCCTACAACACAACCCTCACACGGGCAGCTGTCGCCATGTTCGAATTCTTCGGGGACCCACCAATCCCCCATTGGGATTTCGTCAGTGGGACCCGACACAGGTTCCTCTACAGAGTATCCTGTAAAATCATCTAAAAAGGTGTGTACACGAGGGGTGAGCTCACTAGCTCAATAAGTGGAAACAAAGACGCACACAAGCAAATGCATTTCAAATGATACTATATGCATGAGATTCATTTTAATCCTATTCCACCTAAACAATCATTTGAGGTCATAGGTAACGTACTACTCACAACCACAGTGTGCGTATGCCCCAGGTCTGAGATGCATTCTCCATCTCGCAATATGCTCATAGGGTTGTCAGAGAAGGCCCACCGTGAGCACTCAGAAAAGTAAATCATGGTCGAACCACAGTGGAAATGTAAATCATGGTCGAACCACAGTAGAAAGGAAAATCGTGGCCGAACCATAGCAGAAATTAATAGCAGTACAATTGGCCCTTTGAATATATCACCAAGGTTTTCAACTGTCCTAATGATCGCCAAGTGTACATTTCACCACCACGGCGGTCCGCAATCGACACTTCCCCCCAGTGATAACCCAACATGTAAACCCTTGTTGTGAAGGGTCGTAGCACGAGGGAATATGAAATCCTAACCACATGCTCCTACATGAGATAGGACAACTGCATAGTACTTTTGTGTCTTATTCCACGGTGTACCTATGGCATCTAATCTAGAAATCCCACACATGATCAAAAAGCATCGGCATCATAATCATCATATGATAAATCCATTCTCAAGACTTCAGGCAAGTAATCATGCATATGGAATTAAGATACAACATGTTCAGTTCTAAATGCATCATTCATTCATAAATCATATGCATGGAAATGGAAATCGGAATGTTAATATAGTCTATGAATGCAAAGTATGCCAAAAACACTTTGAAAATTAAGATCAAAGTCCCCTCCCCACTTACTTGTTCTTGTGGAACCCACCTGTTTAGTCTGCCTAGACCGGCGGGTCATACTGATGGGTTAGGCACCTATCGGTCTTACTCACTGGTAGAATGAGAGGGATCAGGGGTGACTGGTAGGTCACACCGGTGGGTCAGGCACCTGCCGGTCTTACACACCGGTTTTCTTAGATTTTACTGTTTTCCTTCTTCCTTCCATTCCAACTCTTGGAACCCTATTAGGGTGGTTCCCACTTAATTTTCCACACATTTTAAGCCTCATCTACCTAATTGTACCATGGATCTAAGCCATTAACAAGATTTGGGGGAAGAGATCATACCTTTACTTGGAAAACCCTAAATCTTGGAATCCTCTTCCCAAACTCAAATACCACTTCAATAACCTCCAAATCTTTGTTTACCTTCTCGAATACTTCAAGGAAATCATACAATGGCTTCATTATCCTCTAGATTCAAACATATACAAGGAGGGTCTCAAGGGTTTATGGTGTTACTTATCTCAAAATGTAGATCTCAAGACATCGGACATTATTCCGACGATGGAAAGGTGCGGTACAGCTTCGAAATCCAACGGTAAGCCTCTTTCCTCATCCTTCTCTCCTTCTTCCTCTTTTCTCCCTCTTCTTTACTCCTCTCACCCACTTTGCTAAAAACCATAAATGAGGGAGAGAGAGTTATCAAATCTATTTATACCCTAGTGTTATAAATATCTCCTAAGGTCTGTTTGGTTTTGCCCATTTATGGACCAAAACAAATTAAATCATGTTTCCAGGCGATGTAGCCGACATCATTGGGCATACAAGACCTCATTATGATGAGGAGGTTGAAACACACGTGCTAATCCAAGCCGAGCATACTGGGGTCCATATATACCCCAACAGGTGGGTCACACTGATGGGTCTCGCACCTACTGGTGACACCCACCAATTGGCCAAACAAGCCAATCTTGCTATATTTTGGAGGAAAATGGAGTCTTAACATGTACATCACTCTATCCACGTGTTGTGGACCAAATTCCTATCATTCAGATACGATAGCGTACATTATTTATTCATACATGGCCTTATGATATGTGCAAGGGCATGGCTTAGGCGTGCGGATCATCTCGAGTACTGGCTCAATCTCATTCGGCCACCCTGCATTTGACGTCACCCTTACCATATGAACCACAAGGCATCAACATCAACCCGTTCTAGTTCAGACCCTCCAATATCAAACCGAACCAACCGATCAATAAATTGGGTTTAAAGAGCAGGGCTCTACAAACCCGATAATGAGTGAAAACTCATTATTTCCCCAAAATCCCTTATGTGACTTAAGTGGCTATAAATAGAACTCATTGCCCACTCATTTCACTTTTATCAGCTAAAAAGCAAGGAGTTCAAAAAACAAGAAGAAGAAGCAGAAGGAGAGCAAGGGAGGAGGAAGAAGAGAGGAGCAAGGGATCACCTACCACAGCTGAGGTTCTTCCCTCTCTTACTGTTACAACCATGTCCTAATCCGGTCAAATGTGAACTTTTGTGATAGGTCTCACATCGGATGTCATCAAAAGAAATGCCCTCTGGATTATAACAATCTATTGTCATAAGGGAAGGGATGACCCTATTTGCCTATGAATTTCTTGCTTGTCACACTGGAGGGGATTCAAACCTTCCAACTCTAAGTGATAATTGATCTTGCACCTCCCCACTTAAGTCCCCACACATAGTGGAATTGCTGGGAAGACCTTATACACATCCTAGGGCAACCCTATTGCATGGCCAAAGATGGATAGAAGGCTATCCAAAAATAGCATTAAAGAGGCCACTGAAAACATCCCTCGAATCTGATGAACTCAATCCGGTGGCACTTGTTGTAAGGAAATGGCTTCGATGCCCGTGGGTCCCACCACTTGCATCTTGGCCAGCTCCGACTAACCACACACACTACTTTTCACCCTTCCCCATGATTTGTACATCATTTGAGTCTAAGGAGGTGGGCTTATGTGTCCCAATTGGTGACTTAATCCATTTAAGACTCGGATAGGTGTCGAACCAAACAAGCCCTAAGGCTTTGCAATGTAAAAGGGAGAAGTGAGTTCATTTCTCACTTCTCAGCTAAAAACCAATGTGGGAGAGGGAGAAAAAAGAGGAAAATGGAGAAGAAGAAGAAGGAGAAGAAGGTGGGGAGCTCAAGGCTACACATGCAGTTCCTGATTGTCAATTGTCGGTTGTTGCTGAAGGTAGGTGCTACCTTCCCATAACCCTCTTTCCCTTCATTTTTGGTTTTTTCCCTTTGAGCAAACTATGGAATCTCTAGGTTGGAGGAGTAAGCATTGACCCCGGTGCTTTCTGACTATAGGGTTGGTGTGCATTGTACTCCCCTACGTGTTTCCCGAGCTCAAACCAAGCCGATCGAGCTCCGAAAACATTTTGACCATTCATTCGTCATCTCTCCCAAACTGATTGATGGAAATGTGATTAGTTCAACTTGAATAAGAGGTGGGAAGACCCCCTACATTCTCTACGGAACAAATCCCGACGATCAGGTCCTAGTTGGCATAGCCCAAAAAGTGGTTGAATTTTTGGGTTTACCATAGGACACAGACCACCAAAAACATAAGGGTGAATCTGGTGACTAGTTTCCAATGAACCTTGAGCTCTTAGGAAGCTACTGTATAGGCCATCGGAAACAACAGGGCTAAATCCGGTGACTTGACCCTGGATCCAGTGACTTGCTTCCGTTGACTTGTATTGAACTGCCAATTTTGACTATTCTTGTACCTTTTGGGGGGAAACCTTATGGGTCCCCCTAGATGCTCCCGACATGTTTTAATGCTCGTTTACCCTTGTACGTAGGACAAAGACAATCATAAAGCAGTAAGGCCTAGTGAGGCTTGACTCTAGTTTACAACTTGGGAATTTGTACCTGTTCAGTTAATAGACGAGGTGAGTGGTAGTCTGACTTTATTTTGGAGTGTTTTTATATTACAAAACTACATGCATGCCATAGAAATCATACATAGATATTTTTAACTGCTTGTATGATTTATATGAAGTATATAACATGCTGAGATATATTTGAACTATATAACACATGTGATTATTGGAACTGTATATATGTTGTGAACTGTGTGACAGGATCTGGTGTGGCCAATTTGGTTTCGATATCATGATCATTGTGTGGATGACTACATTATACATTGGGTGCACATTAGAGTTAGCTATAATTATAGATGCACTTTGTGGCCGATGGTAATTCTGGTATCGTGTACTCCATGGCTATAGTTGGATATGGGTGCACTATGTGGCCGATGGTAATTACCGTATTGTGTATCTCGTACTTAACTGCTTATATGCTAGGTAGGCTTGGACATGGATGCGATGTGGCCGATGGTTGATTCCGATAACGTATTCCATACTACTTGTATCTTTATGTAAGGCATGTGGCTTATTGTGGTTAGGTCACATTCTCTATGATACGATCCCTTGCCAACAAGGGATAAGGTGTTGGATAACCCAACCATGGTATGTTCGATGAACCCTTATAGAATGCCACTTCTGTGGTACGATGTGATTGTTGCTGGAGGCAGAAACTAATCTGACATAACCAATGGTAATTTTAGTGTCATGACTACCATGAGGGGCCTACCAAGGGTTTGATGGGTGACAAATGATCGTATTCCGGGACTGGAAAGCTCCTAATCACTACTATGGTTTGTATCATTGGGTGACCAATGTGCGAGTTTCGAGACCAGGGATACAACCTAATGTGTTGTAATAGCATGTACCCAACTTAGTTGTATGATAGGTGGTTTAATGTAAAATGAATTGCATCATTCTTGCTTATGGACTATGTTTATATGCTTGCATGAACCCCATTTATCACTGAGCTAGTTGGAGCTCACAGTACGTGCGTGTTGCTTTTTAGATGATGATGCAATACTGTCTTGCCACTGGGCATTGACACTTCTTCTATGCCTGAGTACGGAGCTGGTGACTTGTGGACTCCAGAAGCCAAGGAGCACGATCCCAAATGTTCTTGTGATACTTGTGCATATGCCGCACCATGAGCCAAGTGATGGTTTTCTGTCATCCTGATACCGTATTTTTGGGTTATTATATGTATGTTTTGACAGATGTGACAAGAATAAACTTTTGTATTGTGATATATTAACATTCGCTATTTTCCCCAACTTGATGACATGATTCTGCTATATTTACTCTGATTTGGCTGCGATTATTTAGTTGGTTTGGTATTGTGTGATTATGACAGTTAAGCTATTGCTATTAGAGATCCTGATAGAGGCATCAGACGAGTAAGAATCTTATTCACACCGTTGGTATTCTAGTAGAGGGAGCAACGTGTGAAAACTTGGTGTCAGAGTGTGATGCTCTGCTTTAACTCACAATCTACTGGAGCCTTAGGATTTTTGGGATTATGATTATATTAAAAATCTTAAATCAACCCACAATATATTCTGCACAATTAGGAGACAAGCATAGGTGTAACACCAGTTTCATTGATAAGGAATTTGAATACATAAAGTTTTATATCCATTTTCTTGAAAATAAATACTGAAAGCAAGAAATCCTAAACTAGTTCAATAAAATGTTCATAACATAAGTAAAGTAGAAACAAGAAAGAAAAGTGTAGAAATAAACCTAGAACATCATGTTTAGAAAGTAAATCCTGGTGTATAGGAAAGCAAGAAAGTGTGAAATCCTAAGACTAGTTGGGCATTCTAAGGCCACTACTGATGAGATGCTGGTGGTTGATCTTGTGTTGTTGGCAATGTCAGAGGTAACCCAAAAAAGGTTGCCATGTCCTTCAGTTGCTGCTCTAAGGACAATACCTCCAGTCCACACTCTCAAGGACATTACCCATCCTTCTGAGAATGTTGTCTATGGCATCTAGATGATCAACCATGTCACTCCACCTATGCTCTTGTGGTCCCTTCAAAGAAAAGGTCACAGATGTCCCCATCATACTCGGTGGTGGTTGTGGGAAGTTCCTAGGAGCAGGTGGGATAATACCATCATGACCGAGTCCACCGTTGAGGTTCCCTTCCACATCCATAGGCTTTTGGTCTAACTCCATATCCTCATCCTCATCATCCTCAGTTCCTCCTTTAGGTTGATGGTCATTTTCTTGAGGGACTCCTGATTGAAGTCAATCACATCAGCCCCTAGAGCCTCTTCCTCCTTGAAAATTAACCCAGAAGTGGTTGAGCATTGAGGCTAGTGGTTTTCCATAGCAAAGATTCCTAGCCTGATGATCCTCAACCTTAGTCACCATGTTGCACATGATGATGTAGGGAAGGTTGAGTTGGTTCCCCACATAGATAGAATAGGTCACATATGCCTATAGGATGGAGGCATCATCATAGTGACCTCCAGTAGGAAGGATGTTCAGCTGCACTATTCTACTTATGACCTTGGGGGTAGCAAGGTAGTTGGTAAAGCGATGCCACCCAAACTCCTCCCTAGTCAGCACCTGATTCTTCTCATCCTAGACAACGAGGTTTTGGAAATCAATAGAAGCAGTCCTAGGAGGAAAATCTTGCTCTTCGATAGTGGCCACCCTCAGAATGTTGTTCAACTTCGCCATCTTGAAGGAGATGTCAATCCCCTTCACCTTTGAAGTGATGCTTCTAGCCAACAGTTCTCGCATTTGATTGTAGAAGAAGTACCTCACGAGCTTGCGATAGTAAAACTTCTTCGGTTTCAGGATTTTATACCAACCTATTGCGTCAAACCTTTGACAGATAAGAAATTGATGAAAGTCTCTCATGCAAATATACTTGCCAGGACCAACGTTCTTCTCCTCAAAAGCAACCTAGTGAGATTGTTCAACCACCGACCAGAACCATTGGTGGTCTACATCTCTTTCGCCGAGAAAGCGGGTGGTTGGTACATAGTGTACGATAGGTAGAGGTCTGACGTGCTGACACTGTCATGAAAGATTAAGAACCTATGGTTTTGGAGATCAAAACCTAAGTTAGATAATAAAGAGTCCATCAAAATCAAGAAATTCTAGGTTGGAATCGAAGACAAACTTATTGTGGTTGCGTGTACGGTGAAGATCGGACATATAAACAATTAAAAAAGATAGATAATGGCTGGGGAACCTTCCCTTGACTATTTCCTCCTTTTCTCCATAGCAGAAATAGGGTTTTGGTGTGAAAGCATGAGCCTTAGACTCTTTATATCACGTTTTGGGTGTCACTGAAAACAACCCACCAGAAACAACCAAGTCATTCTAGTGACCTATTTCCAGTGAGAAATTGAGCCCAGATTGGCTCTATTTTGCCATCGAAAACACCCACCGAAAACAACAAGCTTGGATCTGGTGACTTGTTTTTTGTGGGAATTTTTGTCGAAAATTTTAAAATTTTTTTTATCTTGCCATGTCTAATGCTCTTATGTGGCCCCTTCCCTATGCATGCTCAATTATATGGCATGCTATTTATGTGTATGTGTTACGTAATAGAAATTCCTAAATAGGAATTATGTTGCGTCGAACACCCGATTGAACTTGAATCCATTACCTACCGCTTCTCCTGCTTGAGGCAGAGGAAGACCACCTAATGCACCCATAGCCCCACCAGTCCTAACTGCACAAGATGCTGCCGCAATAATGGGCAATATGATGTATGGAATGGACCAGAGCAGGCACATTTTATGGTTGAGATTTATACTCAGATCCAAGCTGCTATAGACACTAGGAGTGCACCTCCTGCACTTCCCATAGGAACAAGTGAACATGTGGACGGACCTTAAAAAAATTATGGAGAAATTCCAAAGGCTCCGGCCTCCATATTTCTCTAATGCGGTCTAGGATCAACTTTTACCGACACAATGGATCCGAGACATGGAGAAAGTTTTCATAGTGATGGGTTGCACCAATAAGCAGAAAATATTATGTACAGGCTATCAATTTCAAAATGAGGCGGATGCTTGGTGGAGGTGAACCTATTATGAATGCTACAAATCCCAACCCCACCTGGGAAGATTTTAAGGAGACATTCTACGAGAACTACTTCCCTAAGAGCTTCAGAGATAGGAGAGAGACCAAATTTTCGACATTGGTGCAAGGATCTAGATCAATGCTAGAGTACCAACAGAGGTATAAGGAGCTATATTACTTTGCTCTCGAGCACATCAAGAATGATAGGTCTAAGGCCAAGAAGTTTGAAAAGGGGCTTACGGCTAGCATTGGTTTGACAATTGTGGGACTCAAATTATAGACTTATGTTGAAGTCGTGCAAGTGGCTAAGTCTATTGAGGACCGACATCAGGATAATTTTACTACACAACAAGGTATAGGAAAGAGACCAATGGGGTCAACAGATTCTAGAGGAACTGATAAGGCTTCCAGGGGGCCTTATCTTAGTCCAACTCTGGTTCAATTTAGACAACCAGAGGCAAGTCAGACTTCCTAATCTTCCCTATCCAATGGTGCATCTCAACTAGTGGGGCCAAATCCTCGATGCTTTCATTGTGATTAGTCAGGACACTTGGCTAGGACATGTCCTCACTGTCGACTGGGTAATGTACCTTACACTCTGCCTCCTGGGCCACAATAGACTTATTCGGCCAGTCGACTAGTGCAGTCACAACAGGAAACAAGCCCTTGGGACGTGTGTTTGCTATGACTGCTAAAGATCCAAAGGCTGCTCCAGGTGTGGTGATAGGTACCTGTCAACTTCATTATTGCCTACACATATATTGTTTGACTCTGGGGCATCTCATTCATTTGTATCGCCAACATTCGCTAGAAAGAAGAAGATTCCACTCGAGAAATTAACTCAATGTTTAATAGTTAGTACATCCATATGAAGTGTAGTGGGTCTGAATTCAGTGCATGAACCTTGTTCGGTAAGTGGACATGACATGATTGCACACTTAATCGAGTTAGATTTGACCTACTTCGATGTGATCCTAGGGATGGAATAGTTGTTCGCTTACAAAGCCAGTGTGCTATGTGCAAAGAAAATGATTATATTTAGAACCCATAATGAAGAAAATTTCACTTTTGTGGGAGATAAACCTAAGAAAAACAAGAAGATCATTGTATTAGGCCTCTAGATGAAGAAGCTACTAGATCAGGGTTGTCGGCGCTACTTGGTGTCTATGATGGATTCTGAGATAGAGGTCAGACCATTGACCAAGTTAGAGGTGCTAAGGGAGTTTCCCGATGTATTTTCGGATGATTTGACGAGATTGCCACTAGACTGAGGGACAAAGTTTGTGATAAACTTACTCCCAGGGTTGGCACCTGTGTCAAAAGCCCCATACAGCTTGGCCACCATAGAGTTGAAGGAACTACAAGTACAACTACAAGATCTTTTCAAGAAAGGATTCATTACACCTAGTGTGTCCCACTAGGAAGCACCAGTATTGTTTATTAAAAAGAAGGATGAAAGTATGAGGTTGTTAATTGAATACCAGGAGCTTAACAAGCTAACCACCAAGAACTGGTATCGTTTGCTAAGTATTGATGATCTATTTGATGAGATGAAAGCTACAAAAGTATTTTCCAAGATTGACCTTAGATCGGATTACCTTCAGCTCAGGATCAAGGGTAGTACATAATACCCGCTTTATGTACTAGGGTTTGGGGTATTATTAAACAACGAGGATGTTTGTAATTGTGTCAGCACCCTCGGGGAGGTCCATGCATTTAATGACATTCTGAGATCAGATAATGGTATTCCCACATTACACTTTTGTAACAATCACTCACGGTTTCACCACCCCGTGGCCAGTTGCTTAATCTTGTGTGTAGTCATGAGTAATGGGTAAGGAAGTCACCATTTGATCTCATACCTATGGGTATATCAAAAGGATCACGTACCTTGTGTTTATAGATCCTATCAAGGAAGCCTTGTCAGTCTTATTGCATCCACTGCATACTCAACATCATGTAGAAAATAGATGGAGAAGCTAGGAGCACAACAAGATAACTGTAGAACTTGTTTGTAGTCTTGAAAAGGAATTTTCCCATATTATGTTCCCATCATAAAGAATTGCTTTCTTAAGTGTCCCACCACCTTAGGAAAAATGTCCAAATACGTGACTCAAGGGCAATCCCCATCAGAGTAAAGTAAAGTCCCGAGAAATCCTGAGAAAATCAGGAGGAAGGACATCTAGTGGGAAAAAGAGCAAGGAAAGTATGACCTTATTACATGGAATGTCTTATGGGAATATTCTTGAAAAGCCATTTGTATGAATCTCCCACTTATGACATTGAGTAGACTAGGGGCATCAACCCCAATCCACTCCCTATCATTAAGCGGACTAACTTTGGATGGATCATTGGTTGTTAATCTAGTTAATGTTTGAACAAGGGGTTAGGAATTCAAAAAATCCTAAAATAAATCACGTTTGGTTCAGGAAAAATTCCACACCTCAAGTATTCTCCGAGATCCATTTGGACACGTCAGGGTAATCGGTTGACTCATCTAAGTCTAGTATCACCCCCATCATCTCTCTAAGATTGTCTACTGCCAAGTGATTACAACCCAGTTAGCATGGATCCACACGACCCCGAATCACCTGAGCAAACATGGGTCCATCCCATAGAGACTTTGCAGAAAAAGATGGCCGAAGTCAAGAGAGGAATAACCCAGATATTACATACACTTCAGAACTCTCCTAGGGCTAAACCAGCATAAGCTACTGGAGATTTGGATGAGAACGGACCTACGGGTCATCGTGAAAACTCTTCCCGAGTTGACTCAGGAGAACCAGAGCAAGTTAGGCCAACCGGTCAGAGAGGAGTCTCACCTACCTGTCTAAATGGGCATCGAGGAACCTACTCCAGGGTCCCTCCTCCTAGGGTAGTGATTGAAGATGAGGAAGAGGAATTTATAGCACACATCAGGATGGAACCTCCAGAAACGGAGAGAGAAAGAAAATTCAGAGAGCAGTTAGAAAAATTAGAAAATATGCTCTGAATGGGGAAGAGTTCGGAAAACCAAACAGTTGATTCATATGAAATGAGTTTCTTTTCTGGGGCCAAGATCCCCAAGAAATTCAAGTGGCAGACTGACAGGTTTGATGGGTCAGGAGACCCAAGGCACACCTCAAAGTTTTTTTGGCATCGCCAAGTAGTAGCAACTTGTAGACAACTAGATGGGGCAAGCCTTCATGTTAACCCAAGCAGGACCAACATTAAGGTGGCTCACCTAGTTGGAGTCATCCCAAACTCAGAATTGGACAACATTTGTGAAAGCCTTCACCAAGCAGTATTCATACAATACCGAGGCGGATGTGAAATGTCAGGAGCTTGAGACATTGAGACAGTAGCCTAGAGAAGGATTCGCCACCTTCTTGATGAGGTTTAGGGATAAAGCCGCCAAGATGGTAGATCGACCTTCAAAAGCAGAGCAAGTGGAGATGTTGATAGAGAACTTGTCATAGCCTTATTATAATGTTTTCTACTACCAACATCTACAAACTTTTGATGCCCTAAGGGAAGCTCAGTATCAAGGATCCTCCCAAGATGCAGGGAAGAATACTAGAGTCGGACACAGAAAGGGTCTGGAAACTAATGTGGTAGGCGTAGTTCAATAGTCAGTCTCACCAGCCACTTCTTCACAACCATTTGTAATACAAGCAGATTTACCCTCCTAGAAGGCCCCTTATCCAAGAAGGTAGTTTTCTGATTTGGGAATGCCCGTGACAGCGGTGTATGAGAAGTTAAAGAAACAAGGATTGCTCGAGACAGTGGCTCTAAGAGTGATCAGCAAGCCTCCTCCAGCTTGGTATAGGGACCATGAATATTGTGCTTACCACACCCAGAAGGGGCACAACACTGAAAGATGTTTAGGTTTGCAATATGCAATTCAGGACTTTGTAGACAATGAAACCATTAAGGTCAAGGTGAAGCAACCTCCCAATGTCAACACCAATCCACTTCTCGATTATGTGAACAATCTAGATGGAGAAGCCACATAGAATGATCCCACTCAACTCATTGAACCCAGAGCTCCGAAGAATCACATGAATGCCTGCACTTATAGGAAAATCATGAGTCCAAGTGCGCCATGAGGACTCCCAAAAGAAGAGAATCATCAGAAGAAGAATCAGAAGATCGAACTCCCGCCGTTCATCCTTTTTCATTAACAGAAGAATCCACCACACCATATTACCAACCTCCACCATATCTCCCACCTTCACCATATTATCAACCTCCGCCATATCATCAACCTTCACCCCACCATCAAGGAGGAGGAATTTTCTCATCCTATCACACCCAATCTTCATATCCTACCTCTCATATTACATCATCTTCATACCATTCTGCTTCATACCCCTCATCACCTTCATACCAATCCCATTCTCAAGGTTTGGTATATAACCCAAAAGAAGGATGGATGGATGGGTACAATTGGAAGGATATGCTTGCACTACCAGACTCCCCAAAGATGACCTCATCAACAGGGCCAGTGAATGCTTTAGAAGAAGGTCAAGAGAGTGATTCCACTTCTCTAGTTCAGCCCACTATATCTTCAGAGGACAATTTAGAGATAATTGAAGAGATTACAGATGATCTTTTCAGAGCAGCAACCGTATTGACCATAAGGGAACAGATTAAAGAGTATACCTCCCTAATCCATATAGGGAGTGACATAGAGGATGATGAATCAGGTCTGATCCAACTTCGAGACAGTGACGTCAAGTCTAACTCTGTGGAAATCTTTTGGTCTATACACTCTGAATACTATGAGAGTTTGGATGCAAGAGAATTTGATGGTCAAGAAGAATCGGATGAAGAACCAAGTGGGGGGGAAATTAGTGAAGAAGAGGATGATAACGACGACAATGAGGACGAGAATGAGGATGAGAATGATGGAGATGACTCTGATTCTCAAGAGGATGATGAGTATCCAGACTGGGATGACTATCAAGGGCTTTGGTATAATGATAATGATGATGAGTCAGAATATTACTCACCAAATCACCAGATATGTTTCTCAGTCTATTCTATCGGTGGTACTGACCTAATAGTTGTTCCAACATATGGCATTCGGTCTTCACTTTGTATGGGAGGAGATGATTCTACATTAGATTCAGGAAATGATGAGGAATCTGGAGAGTCGATGTAAGTTTATATGGACGAACAAGACTCTGCATTAGAAATGGAAGAAAAGCTATGTGAAATGTACTCAAACACATTGAGGATGCAAGAAAGAGTAGAAGAAATTAACAACATGCTGGGTGAAGTAACTATCGACGATCATTACTACCATGAGTAGCTGAATGATCTGGAGGAAATAGGACCAGACGACACATTCACAGAGGTAGTAGACAAAGTGTTCCAATAGCTTTCTAATGCAGTCAAAAAGTTACGAGCCAGGGCTATGGATATTTATGGAGGACCTTGACACCCCACCCCAACAAGGGAGGGAGAATCAGAAGAAGAGAATGATCCCATGGTAGGGATAATCACCAGAACAAATAGCGATGATGAAGATTTTTATCCCACAGAGACTATTGTAAAGAAACCTGTCAATGTGATGGAAACTAGAAGTGGAAGAGATTATAAGGGCAAGGCTTTAGTGGTGGAACAGTCAAGGACTAGTGAGGCTGGAACCAGTAGCTTGAAGAAAGAGCCAGAGAACACAGTCTTGGCTCAACTCAAGAAGTCCCAGGCTAATATCTCAAGTTGGGGACTACTGATGGCCTCCCCCACACACCCTGAAGCGGTTTTGAAGTCCCTCACCAATGTATAGGTACTAATTGAGATAAATCCGACACATATCACACCCATAGTATGGGCAACATATGAAGTACAATCCTTGATGTTCTCAGATTCAGAGCTTCCCAAAGGGGTCTAGCACAATCGACCTCTCCACATCACGGTAGAATGTCCTGACAAGGTGGTTCCTCAGGTGCTTGTTGACAATGGGCCCACTTTGAATGTTCTACCCTTGAAATCAGTAAAGAGTATTGGCATCAACCTGAAGAAATGAGGCCAAGTACCCAAACCATACGGGCATACGATAATACCAAGAGAAAAATCCTTGGCATCCTCACCCTTCTCGTAAAGATTGGCCTGGTGAAGTTTGATATTGATTTCCATGTCATTGATCATCATTCAACATGCTCTTGGGAAGGCCTTGGTTGCATCATGCGAAGGCAGTGTCCTCCAGTCTCCATAAAAAAATGAAGTTCATTCATGAAGAAAAGGTGATTACGATGATCGGAGATCCCGAGGTGGTTAATACATTGGCCAATATTGAAAATGGGAAAGAACAAGACCAGGAAGTTCAACTAAGTGGTTTTGAATTAGAAACAACTTGTGCAGTCATTGCCAAAGAAGTTCCAAAGGAGGAAATCTCGGCTAACTATGAGGCCATTTGGAGTCCGCCAGTGAATCAGATGATGAGAAATATGTAATATTTTCCTGGCATGGGATTAGGGAAATATTATCAAGGAGTTCCAAAGTAGCCTAGTTTGGCAGTGAACAAAGGAAAGAATGGTCTCGGGTACACTCCTCCAACCACCAAGGGTCAAAAAGTGCTGAGGATGACTAGGAAGATCTCCACCTCTTACTACCCTACTCTCAATGGGTATTTTGTAAGAGAAGGAGAGGATTTCTCTTTCTGCGGAAATGTGGAGCCATGGTTTGATGAAACCGCCACAAAGATGCAACCAGGATTTGAAGAATTTTTCCAAGACAAGTTCGACTAGGTGACTCATAAAGTGGAACAACAACAAATGCTAGTCAAAGAAAGTGATCAAGATAGTTGCATCACCGGGATAGCTGGAATTGCTCTGATTGAGAATGGGTCTTCCTCTGGTAACCCTACAACATTGATCCGATCAATGGAGGCACCAAGTCCTCGAGTCCTCCTGAAAAGAGAATGGGAAAAGAAGATAAGGCTCACTTGGAGTCTACCACTTCCCATTGATTTAAAAAGCTACATTTGCTCCCTCCTACAAGAACCAAGAGCCCGAGAGCTACATGATCTCAAGCCTCATCCTTTCAGAGGAAGAAGTAAGTATGCAAAGTAAAGAAGAGTACAAAGAATGATGGTTTGTATGTGTTGTGCCCGAATCAACTACAACGGGAAGGTCCGTGAAAGTGGTCAAAGATGTGACCAAGGCACCGAGATGGCATCCCTCAACAGGCTTGAAAATATGGACTTTATAGAAAGAGAATTAGCAGTCTCCACTAATCCTCACCCCTCAAAATGTTTAATTTTTGAGAGCACGAGGTTGATCAGCTGGTATTTGTAAAGAAGCAGGCACCTATTCGGAAGAACCATTGCACCGTTGAAGAAATAGCAACAACTTTTTTAGAAGGAGAAGAAGGCCCTTTACTACACCTCCTCATCCATTGAGCCTTCGAACTACTCCTGAACTGGACAAGCATTGGAGAAGACTTCAAGTTTACTCATGTTACTGAGTCAACTACCCTGAATACCATTGACAAAAGCATTATGTTGGTCGTCAAGTTAGTTATCAAGTCTGTAGTCAAGTCTGTTGTTTAGGATTTTGTGTCGGCCTCCCCTCTTCAGGAGAGCCCAGAGTTTGTGCATGTTGAGTCTGTTACTCCTTTTTTTATGAATGAAATTTTTAATTCTAAGTATGACTTGCCTCCATTTTCTGATGATGATCTTAATAAATATCAAGAATCAATAAAACAATGCAAACCAAAGAAATCCCAAGCCATCCTTGAGGATACTCAGGTTATTAATATAGGAACCGACCAATGCCTTCGAGAGGTAAAAATAGGCACTACCCTTGATGACAAAGAAGTAGAACAGATGATTAGTCTTCTGAAGGAATTCACTGAGGTCTTTGCTTGGTCTTATGAGGATATGCCTGGTATCGACCCCAACCTCGTGCAACATCAATTACCAACTTACCCTAAGGTAAAACCGATAAAGCAGAAGCTCCGAAGAATGCATCCAGAATGGAGTGAAAAGATCAAAGAAGAGGTTATGAAGAAGTGAAATGTAGGGTTTCTACAAGTGGTGAAATACCCCCAATGGTTGGCCAACATTGTACCAGTACCAAAGAAAGATGGCAAGGTACGAATGTGCATGGACTTCCGAGATCTTAACAAAGTATGCCCTAAAGATGACTTCCTATTACCTCACATTGATGTATTGGTGGATAACACAGTGGGGCATGCTTTGTTATCATTTATGAATGGATTCTTAGGATACAACCAAATAAGCATGCACTCAGAAAATCGAGAGAAGACAAAACCTATTGTTACAAAGTGATGCCTTTTAGACTGAAGAATGCTGGGGCAACTTATTAGAGAGCAGCTACGGCCATATTGCATGACATGATGAACAAATATGTGGAATTCTATGTGGATGACATGATAGTAAAGTCAAAAGATCGGTAGGGGCACATTCCCACGCTAAGGCTATTCTTTGAAAGGATCAAGAAGTATCAGCTGAAGTTGAATCCTTAGAAGTGTGTATTCGGGGCAACAATAGGAAATTTGTTAGGCTTCTTGGTGAGTGAAAGAGGCATTGAAGTCAACCCTATCAAGATCAAGGCTATTCAGGAAATGCCCACACCTCGGATTTAGAAGCAAATAGAAGGATTTTTGTGTCACATCCAGTACATTAGCAAATTCATAGCTCAGTTGACTACAATCTGTGAACTAATTTTCAAGCTACTGAAGAAGGATTAGCCCACGAAATGGAAAGAAATTTTTGAGAAGATATGCCACCCAGTTTATCCTTCAAGCAGATCTATTATACAAAAGATCCTACAACGGAATACAGTTGTTGTGTGTGGATGAATAACAAACGACAACCATCATGGAGGAAATTCATCAAGGTCTCTGTGGACCCCACATGAATGCTAAGATGTTATCTAAGAAGATCCTTAGGCTGGGATATTACTAGAACATAATTGAAGCGGATTGTGTGGACTTTGTCAAGAAATGCCACAAGTGTCAGATATTTGCTAACATCATATATATCCCGCCAACAGAGTTGCGTTCGCTCAATTCACCTTGGCCATTCTCCACTTGGGGTATCGATATCATTGGAAAGATCAACCTTAAAGCATCCAATGGTCTCGAATTCATCTTGGCAGCCATTGATTACTTCACCAAGTGGGTAGAAGCTCAGTCATATGCAGTCCTTATGTCTGCCAAGGTAGCCTAATTCATCCAAGAAAATATAATTTCCCAATATATAGTACCTTGAGAATTGATATTAGATCAGGGATCCCATTTATGGGGCAAGACTGACAAAATCTGCATAAAGTTCGGTATTAGAAGGCATCGCTCTACCACTTAGAAGCCGCAGACCAATTGGGCAATGGAAGTAGCCAACAAAAACATCAGTCATCCTGCAGAAAATGGTCGAAACACACAACGATTGGGATGATAAGTTATCCCTTGCCTTATGGGCATATCAGACTTCTGTACGATCCTTGACAGGGGCAACCCCTTTTTTGTTGGTATATGGGGTTGAGGCGGTTCTACCCGTGGAAATCCTAGTGCCATCCCTAAGGGTGCTTCTTGATAGTCAGCTACCTGAAGGAGAGTGGGTGGGGGTCAAGCATGATGAGCTTAATTTTCTTGATGAAAGGCGTATGAATGCCATGGATAATCTGAAGAAATAGCAATTGAGAATGTCTAGAGCCTTTTAACAAGAATGTGAAGCCTCACCACATAGAGGAGGTGAACTTGTTCTTCGAGAAGAAAGAGTCCCAATTCATGACCCAAGAGGGAAATTTAGGCCCAACTGGAGTGGCCCTTTCATTGTCAAAGAGATTCTACTAGGCAAAGCTGTGAAACTCATAGACCACAATGGCGAAGAAATACCCGGACTGGTCAATATGGATCTGATCAGGAAATATTATGTCTGAAAGGGCGAACAACCTAAACTACGTCAGATCTGATTCCTTTTGAAGGATACGTAGGTAACTTGACATGTGCAAGTGCGGTCTCAACCATCTCAAGGTAATAAATTGTTTCATAAATTAATAATCAAGGTATCTTAAAAGATCATCATAGTTTGTGTCCCTTAAGAATTGCCATTTGGCACACAAGGCCATTAGGTATCTGTCATTCACCTATGGTCCGTCAAACTCTTATCCAGGATTTCATCCCCCAAAAGAAAATCACCATCCGGCACCAGTTTATCAAGGCCAGTTTATTCCCCATCCTTGATCACTCAAAAAAAAAAAAAAAAAAAAAAATAGGGAACTTGATGCAACAGTGGTAAAGGCTTGCTTGAGTCATTAGCTAATGAGTAATGCTTTGATAAATCATCATATCTCTTTTGTTTGTGATGGTTTCAGGAAAAGTCATGAGCTCGTTAGATGAGACATTGAGAAAAATGGACCTTAGATATGAACATGAAGGCACTAAGATTAATGGAATCCATGAATGTGTCCTTTCTCAGTCGGATCGGGTGTGTGAAAATCATCACTAATTACTCTGGCAGTTGCCTCAACACTGGGATGCCAATCTGCATGTATTTTGGTTTGGATTAGTAGAGATCTGACCAACTCTGTATGAATTATGAGTTTGTGTGTTATCTCCACCCAAAGGTAGGTTATTCCAACCATCTTTGAAGAAAGATTATTTAGAGGAAATTCAGGACTTCTTCGGATGGAAAGAAGAGGAAGTGAAGCAATTCGTCAGGTATGGGAAGATTGACATTCTGAAGGTAGATCTTCACCCAATATCTACCAATGGGAAGAATCCATCAATAAAGATCATAGGATGCTTATTTAATTTGCATGATAGCTTGCTATGTTCTTTGAACTCCCGGGTGTGGTGCACCACCCGTTCTAATTGAGGTAGTAAAACAGTTGAAGAAAGGAAATGACATCATCTCTACGGTTCTTGGAGAAACATTCAAGGGATTCGATGACATGAGCCATGGCCATAGATATGGACTAGATCATTATCAAGGGAGTCCAGCTACTTTTCAAATTTGGCTCCTTGAGAAACTGAAGCTAACTAAGCCATTAAAAGAAGGCCCACTCGGAGCTTTTTGCTACCAGGATAAGAGGGAAGTTCTGGACTTCAACCTTATCATTGACTGGGAGGAGTACTTGCAGGAAAGGACTGTGCAAGATATTGCATGAAAATGCCCAGGGAGGCCATAAGAAGATTTTCTGATGAAGACCCCTAGCTATTATTACGTCAGCTTCATGGGATTGACTCACACATCCTTTTATTTACCTAAGTACATCGGCCAACAATATGGGCTCGAGGTGATGGACCCAAAAGAGTTAGTGAAATTTCACCCACCTCAAAAGTTCTCTCCACCTCATTACTTACCTATCCTGTCTATGGTAGGAAAATTGTTCCCTTTTTCATGTAATTCACTTGGTAATAGAATTAGAGAGTATTTGAATTTTTGTGTTATCCCATTAATCTAATTATGACATATTGCATGGAATTGATTTTGCTTAAACATTTCAAACAAAAAAAAAAAGATTTTCTTTGTGCCAAAGATAGGTTTTCATTCATATGTTCCAAAATAAAATGATGAACAAACAAGGGGGAGGGAAAAAGAAAAAAAGAAAAAATATGTGTTTACACTTGCACAAACTACAGGAACAGGTCCCTAAGAAGTAAAGTCATCATCTGAACCATACTCGAAATCACCCTTAGGGAATACCATGGAATTCACGGATGCTAGTCCAATCTTCTCTAGCCTCTATGTCATATCCTGAATCAATGCATCCTGCTGTGCAATTTCTTGCTCGTAGGAGCTGACTTAGCTCTCCAAGGTGACAATCATTCCATCCTAAGGAATATAAGAAAGGATCAAGAAGAAAACGATTGAAAGAAGAAGGACAAAAACAAAAAAGAAGAAAGTAGGAAATACCTTGGTAGCCATCGCCTCACACAAGCTATAATGCATCCTCCTAATCTCAGAATAGACCTTCGAAGATGCCTAAGAAAGAGCATATCAGCCAAAGGAAGTTAAAAGTCAATTGAAGGATGATCAGATACTCATATAGTTATAAGGAATAGGCAGCCCATGGGAAGCATCTACATTTGTTCTCCACTCTAGAAGATGAGGGATGCTAGGATTGGCCACATTGGGATAACACCAAGCTGGAAAGCCATGGAAGAGGATGTTGGCTATTCTGAGAGACCCACCTGCACTAGTAGAGGGTCCACCTTGCGAAGGATCAACAACACCAATGCACAACTAAACAGTAGCAGGATCTACTCATCGTGTTCTCCCCCTAAAGAACATCAGTCAAGACCAAAACAAAAAGAAGTTGAAGCATGGAAGAAATACTCAAGAAAGGGCAACATACCACTGGACCATCAGAACCAAGAGGGGTACATACTGTCTCCTCTTCCAGGAAGGCTCTATAGTCCCTATCTCGGTCGAGAAATGATTCATCCCATACTCTATCAGCCAAACTCTGAATCTCATCTGTAGGGATGATCTTTGGGCAATGCATGGTTAGTGGAGGAAGACAAGGAGAGAGATATGACTTGAGATCAGACCACTGGGGTATGACTCTCTCTCTCCTAGGTACCAGACATGGCCTCATATACCTCGAAACAGGAGCCGGTTCTTAGATATGTATTTGGCCAAGACAACTTTGTTAGAGTCTAGAAATATGAGAGACTGGGATGACCTCCAAATGACCTACAAATCCAAGGAAAAATAAGTACAACACAGGACAAAAGGTATTTTAATGTCAAATGTGGTATACCTCAGTACAACCATTCAGAAGAGAATGAGTAGTGGTCCCCAGAGGATGGCATCGGCCCCTGAGCACCTGATTGTCTCCCCACCTAGTAGCTATGGGGAAGGAAAATGCCTGAGGATTCCTCAGTATGGGAGCTGTAATCTCCAGGTGCTCAAAACACCAAGGCTATTTTAAAAGATCAAAATAAGAAAGTGCAATCCAAATGAATGAAAGGAAATAGGTATAAGAATGAAAATTACCTGGAGGATGTAGCCCGCTTCCTTGAGACCTTGGTCTCCATATGACAATAGGTCTTGGTCCACAAGAGGTATGCATAGGTGGCCCCACCTCAGTCCCAAGAATCTACCTCCTAAAAATCCTAGAAGAAGAACACCAAGTGAATGTCTACTCCCCCTCAGAGGTCACTAAAAAGACATTGACCCATAGCAAACTACAGGAAAGAACAGGTCACCTGTGCCATGTTGCCAGGGTTTACCCATTGGCCGGTTCACCATCGTGCATTGATCTCCCCAAGATGGATATGTGTCTAATCAACCGTAATGATAAGAACTATCAGGTCCGCAAACTCCCTGGCTGTCGGAGTCTCGGGAAGGGTCATGGGTCTACCACCAATTGGAATGCCTGTCAAGACGTAGAAGCACAGAGGTAGATGGTGACCTCACCAACAGGAAGATGAAATGAGTGAGTACTCGGCCACCATCACTCCATCAAGGCCCCTACCAGTGCCGGATTGAATTTTTGGGTCTCTATAAGGGCTAACCGGCACAGGCATGATGAATCAACCATCTCCTTCACTCTACAAGGACGTCTCTTGTACCATGACTGAACCATGTTTAGATGGCCATACAAGGCCAAGTAGGTGGTTCCCTCCCTTCATGCTAATGGAAATAAATAATATATTTAAAAAAAAAAACAAAAACAACATAAAAATAAAAGACAGTAAAGAGAACAAAACAAAAATAAAAGATGAACAAAATAATGAATGAAAAGACTTACCCAAAAACCCCATACGAAGTTGCAGATGTAGTTCCGACTATTATGGAGAGTCTATCCAAAGTAACAAGCAGCCAGGCCCTCATCCCTTTGGGAAGAACTACCACAACCCTCTAGCTGAATTTCTCCACAAGTCTTTCTCTTTCTTTTTCTAGCCATATTTTCCAAAATCACAAAAAACCCAAATTATTTTTGTGGTCATTGTAAGTTATGTCAAATGGAAAATAAAAATCAAAGAGAAGGTAAAAATTCATATGGTAGTTGAAAATTCAAATTCACATGAAAATCGAAAGTAAAAAATCAAAAAGAAGGTAAAAATCACATTCATGTGGTAGGTGGAAATTATATCACATGGAAGTAGAGGGTAAAAATCAAAGGGAAAGAAAAATTAAAATTCATGTGGTAGGTGAAAATTATATCACGTAGAAGGAAGAAATTCAAAGTCAAAAGTAAAAAGCAAGATCAATGGTAAAAGCAAGTTTCAAAACAAGACCCCAAATCAAAACCAAAAAGAAAGATTCTAAATCAAAGAACCAAGAATCAAGAAATCAAGAAAAAAAATCAAGAAAAGAAACAATTTCATTGACTTGGCCCCAGGTGGCCCAATTTCATTAACCCAGCCCTAGGTGGCCCAATTGCATTTACCTTGCCCCAGGTGGCCCAATATCTTTGTATCGGCTCCAAGTGACCCGATCTCAGAGACCAACTTCCTTGACCTAGCACATGCGAAGTCTAGTTAAGGAAAATCCAAGAATCAAAATGTTTTTGCTGATTAAAAGATTGGAAGAGTAGCAAATTCCTCTCTTGTAACCATTGGCCCCAGATAGTCCAGATTGGTTCAAAAAAACCAATCTGGAGATCAAATTCCCTGAACTGGCACATGTAAGGCCCAGCTAAGGAAAAGTCAAAGTACTAATATCTTTTGCAGGATTGGAAAAGCAGCAAATTTCTTTCCTACAATCGGTAGCCCAGGTAAGTCCTAAAACTCTAAAGTAGTTGAGAGATATAATATGTTGGATTGTTCAACTCTGTCATTAATGAGCAAGATGACGACAATACATGTTCCAGGTGACAAAATGTAGTCGTTCTTTTCTTTTTCCTTCGACCATTGGCATAGGCCTCGGCCAAAGAGGGGCACTCTGTGGACACCCAATTTTGATCTTAGACGTGACTTTCAACTTCCGATCAACTGAGATGATGATTAACTAAGAAAACCTAGAAACATCCCCTACCTAAAAACCCTGGAAACCCTGTGCGGCAAAGAAGAGGGTTCAATTTTGACTTTTTATATATGAAGGAATTTGGTCAAGATGACCATACAAATGGATTGTTCTCGAAAATAGGATTTCGATGATATGTGGCATGTCAAAATTAGACCTTCAAATCTCTCATAATTGTCCCTAAAAAATTACATATTTTTGAACATATGCCGTGCACACTGGCAAGCCTGCTAGAAACCTAGAAACGTTTCCCACCTACCTAAACACCCCAAATTCATCCCCTACTTGAAAACCCTGGAAACCCCCGCACAGGAGAGAAGAGGGTCCAATTTTGACATTTTACATACGATGGAATCTGGTAAAGATGACCATACAGAAGAATAGTACTCAAAAATATGATTTCGACGATATATGGCAAGTCAAAATCGAACCATCATATCTCTCGCAATCATCACTAGAAAATTTCATGTTCGTGCATGCGCTACACATGTTGGCCAGCAAGCCTACCCGCACGCATGTTGCGTGCGCTCGCTAGCAGGCCAACCCACACGTATGTTGGTCGCGTTGGCCAAAAGGTCGGCCCGCATGCTTGCAAGCCAGCAGCCACACGTATAGCCCTGCGTGTGTCCCTTCCTGCTGTTGCACGTGCCCCTGCCTGCTACTGCACGTGCCCCCACCTCCTGCTGCATGCATCCCCACCTACTGCTGCGCACACCCCCACTTGCTACTGCTCTTGCCCCTGCCTGCTGCTCCGCACACCCTTTGCTGTACACCTCATGCATGCACTGGCTAGCCTGCGCACAGCTGTAGGCCAACCCGTGCACTGAGCCTACCCAGCCTATACACTATGCATGCCCAGCTTATGCACTGAGCCTGCCCAGCCTGTGCACCTTGCCTACCCATTTTGGCACCATGCCTGCCCACTCGTGTATCCGTCCCGGTCATGCCCCATGCACTTCAACCCAACTCTGTGTGACGCGTCAATGGACGGGATTTGTGTTCCACTGGCCCAGTAGGTGAAGAGATTTCCTCTTCACCCACTTTCACGTATGCACTACTCCGCTAGTGTACCCTAGGCCATAACCTCCTATTAGTCTAAAAACCCACTTTTTACCCCCATTGGCTAAAAATTCTCTCTTCTCCCATTAACCCAAAAACCCAATTTTGGCTAAAAATTCTCTCCTCCCATTAACCCAAAAACCCACTTTTTACCCATTGTTAAAAATTCTCTCCTCCCATTGACCCAAAAGCCCACTTTTTACCCATTGGTTAAAAATTCTCTCTCCTTCCATTAGTCCAAAAACCCACTTTTTACCCATTGGTTAAAAATTCTCTCTCCCCCCTATTGGCCCAGAAATCCTATAAATACCCTCCCTCTCCCTTGGATTTGGAAGACCAAGATCACAACCACCCTTAGAGAGTGAAGCTCTATCCCCTCTCCTCCTCCCCTCCTCTTTTGAGTCTCTTTGGGTCTTTGGAGCGATCTTCGTTAAGATCCAAAATCTTGTTCGGATCTTCAAAGTGTTCTTTGGGACTTTAAAGATCTTCAATCCAAGTTTTTATTCCAATCTATTTTTTACCAAAAAATAGTATGTTCTTAGTCTCCCCCCTTTGAGTGTTCTTGGTTCTTACTAGAAGTAGAAATCCCTCCCCCCTTGAGGTTCTTCGGGTCTACGAAGAGATCTTTGTCAAGATCCAGAGTTTTGTTCAGAACTTCAAAGTGTTCTTCGAGGATTTGGGGATCTTTAATCCATTTTTAGGTCAATCCATTTCTTTCCAAAAATAGTTGTTCCTAACAGAAGCCCTGTCTGAATGCCCTTGGAATCTTTTCAGAAATAGCTATTCCGAGTGGAAGCTCCGTCAGAGTGCCACCTCAGCCTAGCCCTCCTATAGCCTATCCCCAGTGGAAGCTCTGTTGGAGTGCCACCTCATCCTAAGCCCGAAAACAACCTTCCCTAGCTAAAGTCCTGTCCGAATCCAAATCTGAAAATAGCCTTCCCTAGCCGAAGCTCTGTCTAAATCCAAATCCAGAAATAGCCCTCCCTAGCCGAAGCCCTGTCTAAATGTTATCATAGTCAACATCTCTCAATAAAGGAAGTTGGAGGTCACGACCATCTTCCCCTGAGTCAGGAGAATCCAAAAGACAATCCAAGTGGTACTAATCAGGGGCCCACCCCTCTTGACCCAAAACAGAGGTTAAGTTCAGGTACAGTTACTTAACAAAATTGTCATCATGTAGACTTTATATTGACTATTTTTTTGTGTATATAGTTGTTTAAAATCGGTCAATGTATATATATGTGATAACTTAGCCTTACATATGAAATAGGAATAATTCTAGAAAATGTTCGTTCTTAAGCATCTAGTAGGAAGACCGGTTGAACCGGGTAGATTTGGTGCCTAACACCTTCCCAATTCTATAACCTGACACTTACCGTAAATCTCTGGACTTGACCAATTATCGGGCCCTTTTCTCAGGAATTGGGCCCACCCCTGGGTCCTAGGTCCATAATCCTAGGTGGTGACTCCAAACCCTTTTGTATGATCTCGATCCCTATATTGGACCATCATCAAACTTTCATCTTGAATGATGAACTTTACACTCTTATGAAATAAGCCTCCACGTATCTCTGAGTGGCAATACAGCAGTGCAGGGCCCATAGGGTAAGCACACACACCACACCCCTCCCTCATGAAAGAGAAAGAGAGGAGAGAGGATGGAATTAATGCAAGCCTTTCCCCCCCACAGGGCAGGAATGCATTACGCATCTTCCAGCTGCTACCTTCACAACGGGGGCATTGGGCAACAAGCGGGGTGTCAAACATTAGACGGGGGAGCTAGGCACTAGGCGGTGACACCAGGCATCAGGCGGGGTCACTAGGCTACAAGCAGGGGTGCCGGCCATCAAGCGGGGGAACCGAGTATCATGCAGGGGCGCCAAGCATCAGGCGGGGTTTGGATGCTCATGGCATAGTGTGGGTGCCTACATGGGTGGGGTTTGGATCCTCATGGCAAGGTGTGGGTGCTTGCATGTGTGGGATTTGTATGCTCATAGCAAGGTGTGGGTGCTTATATGGGCTGGGTTTGGATGCTTAAGGTGTAACTTCTGGGAATGATCAGAGGAGATCTGATGGTATGATTTTAACAAGCTATATATTGTTGGAATTGTGATTCCAAGTACTATCCATCTATATAGTTGCTTTGGACTGGATTCCTTCATATATGAGAAATCATAATTGGACCTTTCTTTTCTCTCGCACAGGATTTCTAGGGTTTTTGGGTGAGTATGGAATGTTTCTGGGTTGGGTTACCTTAATCAATTGTCATCTCTGTCGATTGGAAGTGAAAGGTCATATCCATGATCCATAATTCATCATAGGTGGGGGAGAGTGAAAAAATTGGTTGTCTACAGAATGCCCTTCTTTGGCAGAGGCCTATGCCAATAGCCGAATGGCAAAGAAAAGAACGACCACATTTTGTCACCCGGAGTATGTACTACCGTCATCTTGCTCAACAATGACGGAGTTGAAAATGCAATAGGTAATATCTTTAAATACTCATAGTTTAGAATCTTACCTGAACTATTGATTATTGGAAAGAAATTCGTTGCACTTTCAATCCTGCAAAAGATGTTAGTACTTTGACTCTTGGTTTTTTCTAGGCTAGGCTTCCTTCCGCCAATCCATGGAATCCTGGGCTGTCAATTATAGGAAAGAAATTCACTACTCTTTCAATCCTGTAAAAGACATTAGTATTTACTTCTTGGCTTTTCCTAAGCTGGCCTTCCGCCAGTCCATGGAATCCGGGGCTGTCGATTATAGGAAAGAAATTTGCTGCTCTTTCAATCTTGTAAAAGACATTAGAATTTGATTCTTGGCTTTTACTAGGCTGGGCTTCCTTCCTCCAGTCCATGGAATTTGACCAATTGGATTGAGCCACTTGGGGCCAATTCAATGAAATCGGGCCTCTTAGGGCCTGTTCAATGAGATTCTTTCCTTCTTGATCTTTGTCTTTTGACCTTTAATTTGGATTATTGAATTTGGATCTTTGAATTGGAATCTTTGATTTGCTTTTGATTTGGATTTGATTTGAATTTTGCTTTTCATATGAATTTGATTTGAATTTGCTTTGAACTTGATTTGAATGGGCTTTGAATTTTACCTTTCACATAAATGTGATGTGAATTTTACCTTCCTTATGAATTTGATTTGAATTTTACCTTCCTCCTGAATTTGATTTGAATGTGCTTTGAATTTGATTTGCATTTTGTATCTTGTGATAAGAAACTTTGAATTACACCTTGGAATTGGAATCTTGAAGATTTTTTTTTTTTAAATCCAAATTTTGAACAATAAAAAGGTCACCCCCACTCACTTCTCATTTTCTATTCTTCCAAGTTGAGAGCAAGTTGTGGGTGGGTCAACTTATTTTTTGGGATTTCTTTGAAGATTTGAAGTTTGTTGCATTTTGGGTGAGTTTTCTTTGAATTTCTTCGAATATCTTCGAATATCTTCAAGTTTTCCTTAAAGTTTTTCAAAGATCTTCATCCTCTCTTTGAAGATCTTGAGGAGGGAGCTTTTTGGAGAATTTAAAATATTTTTGGGATTTTTTACAAATTTTGGAATTTCTTGGGGCTCTCTGTAATTTAAAAAAAATGGCTGAGAGAAAGAAGAGAAGGACTCCTAGAAAGTGCTGACTAGATGGCGTAGAGAGTCATGGTACTTCATCTCGGGGAGACGAGGGTCCCACGGATTGGTATACTGGACGGACGCTCCAAAAGACCCAGGGTCACATATGTAACTCCATATGAGGTGCATGGGTAAGTCTTTATATTTTGAAAAATCATGCATTTTGTTATTAATTTTATTTATATTTTGACTTTTATTTCTTTTTATTTTAGGTGCCTCACGAGGAAAAACCACCCGCATTGGCCAGAAATGGCCACCCAAATTCAGATCGAGATTGGCATAACTTACTTCTCTATAAAATTAGGCATATTGTAGATGCATCTTACTTGAGAAGACTTGCCTTGTTGGAGACCAAAAAGTTTAGTCGGGAGTTGGTAGGAGGCCTGATTGAACGATGGTCGCCAAGTACGCATTCTTTCCATCTTCCTACAGGCGAGATCACCATCACACCCTTATGCTTCTACGCCTTGACAAGCATACCATTTGGGGGAGGCCCCTAATCCTACCTGAGACCCTAGAGGTAGAGGAATTCACAAACTTGACTGGTGTAGCCATTTCAGCTGACTAGAAATCTATTCTTCTGGGGGAGATTAGTGCTTGCTGGTGGAGACCTGGTCTAAGGGTGAATCCTGACATAATGTCACCATTGGCCCGTTCTTTCCTTTTGTATGCTATAGGTCAGTGTCTTTTTGGTGACCTCTGAGGCGGGATAGACATCCGCGTGGCTGCCCTTTTCAGGAATCTTTGGGAGATAGATGCTTTGGATTGGGACGAGGCAGCCTATGTGTATCTGTTGTAGTCTCTTGACTTTCTAGCATATGGAGATCATGGCTTCAAGGGAGCGGGCTACATTATCCAAGTAATTTCCCATCCATACATACCTTTCCTTTCATTTGATTGCACTTCCTGACTTTGATTTTTCAAATCATTCCTAGTGTTATGAGCATTTGGGGATCATGACCCCCTACTGAAGGTTCCACAAGCATCATTCTTCCCTATGGCCACGAGATGGAGAGATGATTAGATACTCAGGGGTGTCCGCTATCCTCCAGGGACCAGCACTCGTTCTCTCTTGAATGTGCTTATAAAGGTAAGTCATATTTGGTGCTGAGTTTCCCTTTGTCTTGTGCTGTACTTACTTCTTCTAAACTTATAGGTTACCTAGAGACCATATCGGCATTTTGGGTTCCCCGTCATTGAGGAGATTGCTCGGGCTAGACACTTGACCAAGAACAGGGTTCTGTTCAGGGGTCTTTGGGGCCACGCTTGGTATTTAGGGGAGCGGGTCACTCTCTAGTGGTCTGATACTGATTTACACTTTCCTTCTTGTCTTCCTGCGCCTACCATACATCAGCCGAAGCTTATCTCTAAGGACCAGGTTGAGGGGCTGGCTGAAGGAGCATGGGATGCCTCCTTCTTAGACCTAAATGGGAATTTATAGACTTTTTCTTGAGGAGGAGACAATCTGCATCCCTTTTGGTCCTACAGGTCCAATGGTATGTTCCCCTTCTTGAGTATCTTTTTCATATTTCAAGTCCCTTTTTTTTTATTGATGTTTTTTCAGTGGAGGACTCGCCGTGCGGCCCCTTCTTCTGTTCGGCCACAATCGGGTGCTACTGGCCCTTCCTTTGTCGAGCCTTCTACTATTGCTGGTGGATCCCATAACATGGCCACTGTCCCTTTTCCTGGCTTCACGGGTTGGTTTTATCCTGATGCAGCCAACCCTGGTATCCCGTAGCTCCTCAAACGCAGGCTGGACAGAGATGCTTCCCTCAGACTGCCCATTCCCTATGACTGTGTGAGTGTCCACACCTCTTATCTGAATGCCCTTTAACTTCTTTTGGCTAACATAATCTTCATTAGGAGTCTCCGAAGGCCTATGCTGACCTTAGGCGAATGCACAAGGGTCTATATGAGGTAGTGCTCCATAAGGTATCATCCTTTCCATAACCTTGTCCTTTTTCGTTCTTTTACTCTTATTTTGACCATTCATTATATTTCCCAAGATGGGGAGAATGCTTCTTTGAGGAGACAAGTCAGTTCTCAGCAACAAGAGCTTGCCCGGTGGGACACTCAGATTCTGAATCTTACCCGGAGGATGGCAAACTCGGGATTGGCACCTGTTGACTCCTCGATGTTCCCTGAGGATGACCCTGAGTATGGCTCGGATGAGGATGTTGATTTTTAGGGACCTGTTCTTGTTGTTCTTGCAAACACAAGCACATATATATTTTTTCTTTTTCTTTTTCCCTCCCCATGTTTATTCATCATTTTTTTTTTATATTTCCTGACTTGGAATTTTATGAATGGAAATCTATCTTTAGCATAAAGAAAATTTTCTTCATTTATGAATTTGAATTTTTAGGCACAATTAATCCCAAAACTCAAGTCTTCATTAGAATAATCAAAATAATGCGAAAATCCAAATATCACCTCACTTTACTACCAAATGAATTACATAGAATGGAAATAACTTTCTTACCATAGACAAGATAGGTAGATATAGTTCTTGGGATGGGTAGAAGTTCACCAATTTCTCTAGGTCCTCTGCTTCCAGTCCATACTGTCGACTGATGTAAGTGGGCAAGTAAAAAGACGTATGAGTCAAACCCATCAACCTGACGTAGTTGTATCCAAGGGTCTTCATTAGAAAATCCTTTTGTGGCCACCATGGGCATCTCCACGCAATATCTCGCACAGTTCTTCCTTGCAGCTATTCTTCCTAATCAATGATGAGCTTGAATTCTGGGACTTCTCTCTTGTCTTGGTAGTAAAGAACTCTAGATTGGCATCCGTTTAACGGCCTAATCAGTTTCAGTTTTTCAGGTAACCAAAGTTGGAAAATAGCAGGACTTCCTTGATAATGATCAATTCCAAATTTACTGCTATGGCTCATGTTATCAAATCCCTTGAGTGTCTCAGCAAGGACCGTAGGGATGATATCATCTCCTTCCTTCAATTGATTTACCACTTCTATCAAAACAAGTATTGCACCATGTCCAGGAGTCCGGAGAATGTAGCAAGCTATCATGCAAAGTAGATAAGTGATGAGCACATTTATGTGTGAAATCTAGGATAGTAAAACATGCAATTTTACATATTTAGAATGGAGCTACCTTGGGTTTTACTCTCTTTTTGCAGGTTTTATATTTTCAAGGCCTTAAGGACTATCAGGCGCTATATCTTCAATTTTACACGTAAAGAGGTCCTATTTCTTTCCATGATTGCGAAGAGGACGAAATTCTGAGCAAGATGGACGTGTTCAATTAAAAGTACACATTCGTTTCAAATGATTATTATTTTTCGGATCAGAAAAAGAATAATGGATCAGAACTGAACCGAGATGCAGAACCAGCCCGTTTGCAATTGTCCCAGAGGTACAAGGAATACTCCAAATGCCAACAAGGATCGATGCACCACATCTTTAAGTGATTAAAGATTTGTTTTTGGTAACAACAACTACCTAGCTTAGTTGGTGAGCTATGGTGTACAAAATTCCCTTGCTCACCAAGAGGTCTCAAGTTCGAATCTCATGGTTGTTTTTTTTAGAGAATTTGTTGAAGATTTCCTGCTTTTCACTCACGCACTAAGGGCATGGAGGGGATTTCCACATCAAATTAGAAGCAAGCAAAATCGTGGAAGCAAGAAGAGAAGAAAAAAAAAAGGAAAGAAAAAAAAGGGAGAACCAAAGATTGTCCAAATCTTCTCTCTCCTCCACATCATCACCAAAGATTGTCCAAATCACACAAAGGAAGAAAAAAAATCATCCCTAGGAGAGAGAAAAAAAGAAGAAAAATAAATTAGAAAAAAAAAAGGAAAGAAAATAAGCAAAAAATTATAGAAAATTTCTCAAAATTTATTTCTCTCCTCTCTCCTCCATCTTAGCACTTTTGGACTCAAAAGATCTCACAATCAATTGTGGGTTTCTCTCTTTTAGGAAAGAGAAAATTGTTACCCTTCCTCTCCATTCCCTATAAATACAACTCATGTAAGAGGAGGAGACACAATTCATTCTTCTTCTAGTTTTTTTTTAGTTGCTCTCTCTTTCTCTTGCTCTCTCTTTAGTTTTAGTTCTTCTCTATTTTTGCTTTAATCACTTTTGTAATAGTTTTTTTTTTATGTCAATTAATGCAAGCACTCTTTTATTCTTATTCAAATTTTTTTATGTTTATGATTTATGCAATTGAGTTGTAATTTTTTAAGTTATAGTTCTAGGCTTAGATCTAGGTGACAAGATCATGAGCCGTGGAGCAATTTTTTTTTTTCAAGTTCAAGCATTGATTCAAGTAAGTAGGCTCCTTCAGTAGTCTTCTCTCCCCCCTCTCATTCCCTCTTCTGACTACCATTTCTTTCTTAATTTAGGATTTTTATTCAGTCATTACATTATTGCTATCCCTTTCCCCTAAGGTTCATGGCTAGTGTATGTGTTGGCTTTGCCCCTCTTAGCTATTAAACCACCAATTTATTACTTTTATTTTAATTGTCTCCCTTTCCCTAAAGCCAAGTAGAGTAACCCTTGTAAGAGTGACTCTCTGGTCAAGTAGGGAAGCTCATATTATGATGCATCCCTCGGGCTAAGTAGAGAAACCTACTTGTGAGTCTCTCTCTAGCTTTATTCTCTTTTTTTACTTTATTTTTATTTCAGCATTTTTTTCTTTATTTATTTATTTTTTTAATTGCGTGGGTTGTTTATTTTCAGTTATTTATTTATTTAATTTTAATTGCGTAGCTTGCATCTTTAAATTCTTATATGACGAATGGTTAGGACGTTATTTTAGATACATATGTTTAGGACGGTAATTAGAATTAGATCACAACCATTAATCAGTTCACTTTTGCATTATTAAAAGAAATAAAAAATAAAGTGGCTGCTCTCCCTGTGTTCGACCCGTAGCTACACTGATCCGTACGCTTGCGGTTACATTTTAAATCTCAAACAAGTTTTTGGCGCCGTTGCCGGGGAGACAATTCCATGTTATTTTTCACTTTCTTTTGGTAAATCGGAGTGCTTTGTTTGCTTTGTTTTATATTTTTCCTTTTCTTTTATTGAATTCCTGAGAAGAACAACTTGTAATAATAGTTGTATCAGTGGAGGTCGCCATGCCTCACAGTATGATAAAGACAGGTTTCGCCCTATAGCAGTACCTCAAGAATTGACCTGAGCAACCCCGGATCCCTGTCGGTAAGCTCCAAAAAAAAAAAATCAAAAAAAAAATTCAAAAAAAAATCATCAAAAAGTTTTGCTATCCATTCTTTTGTGCTTGTCTTACTTTAGTTGTGGGAAGTTTTTCTGTTGCATGAGTGTTAAGTGGGTACGTAATACTAAGAATCGGTTAGAAAGAAGAGATCCAACAAGTAGTGACCCTATACGTTTGCTCTCTTTAAAACCCTTCAATATGGGAGACCAACAGCAAAACCCTTCACCTAAATCTCTGAAAGATAGGTTCTACCCTGCTAGAACAGCCCAACCTTCCTGCATAGTTCTACCACAAGCCCAGGGCAATAATTTTGAACTCAAATCTCAATACATCACTATGTTGCCCCACTTCCATGGGTTGACCTCTGAGGATGCATACCTATTTCTAAGGGAATTTGAAGAGGTATGTGTTCTAATTAAGATCCAACAGCTTTCTGATGATGCTGTTAAGCTTAGGTTTATCACTTTTGCATTGAAAGACCAAGCTAAGAAGTGGTTGTATGGGTTACCCACAAATTCCATAACCTCATGGGAACAGTTCACAGTTGTCTTCCTTAAGAAGTTTTTCCCAACTCACAAGACCAATAAGCTTAGAAGTGATATCCTTCAGTTTAGGCAAAAGCCTAGTGAGTCATTTTCCAAACTTATGGAGAGATTCAAGGATCTACTCCAAGAATGCCCTCACCATGGCCTAGACCTATGGAATTTATGTCAAATAATTTATGATGGTATTAATTACCCAACTAAACAAATGATAGAGTCTATGTGCCCTGAGGGATTCACATCCTTTACAGATGAAGGAAAGGCATGGGAATTTTTACTTGACTTAGCTGACAAAACCTGTGAGTGGGAATCAACCCAAGAGAGTGAAAGAACCATAGGAGGAAAAGGATATTTTGTGGATGGGATAGTAGCCAACGAAGCCCATTTGGATAGCCTAATCAAGAGGATTGAGGCTATTGTTCCTAGAGAGCCATCATCAGTCAATTTGGTTAAGATTTGTGCTTGGTGCCAGTCCCCTGGACATGTCATAGAAGAATGCCCCAACACCTCTGGGGGCACTTCTAATGATAGTGTTAATGCCTTATACCAGAATAATCCATATAGTAACACATACAATCCAGGATGGAGAAATCACCCTAATTTCTCTTGGAATCAGGGCAACCAAGCAGGACCTTCCAATTTCTATAATCAAGGTCAACCTGGACCCCAAAGGCCTCCCTTTGCACAACAATCTTTTTCTCAAAATACTTTTCCTAGGTCAAATGTAGGACCTCAGGCGAGCTTTCCTAGGGCCTGACCAGACTCTTCCTGTAATAATTTCTTCAAATTTGACTTCTAGCCAGGAACAAGAGTTACTTAAAGTGTTAAAAGATAATAAGGAAGCCCTATGTTGGACCATGGCTGATATCAAGGGTATAAGTCCTTCTATTGTGCAACATCATATACATCTTATGGAGGATTCCAAACCATCCACGGAACCCCAAAGAAGAGCTAACCCAGTGATGATGGAAGCTATTAAGAAAGAGATCCTAAAGTGCTTGGATCATAGAATAATTTATCCTATTTCTGACAGCCAATGGGAAAGCCCAGTTCACGTAGTGCCTAAGAAGTCTGGTGTGACTGTAGTTTCTAATGCCAATAATGAGTTGATCCCTACCCGTGTCCAAACAGGATGGCGAGTGTGCATAGACTACAGGAAGTTAAATGCGGTAACCTGGAAGGACCACTTTCCATTGCCATTCATTGACCAGATGTTAGAGTGGTTAGCTGGACATGAATACTATTGCTTTCTTGATGGATATTCCGGCTATAACCAAATCCCAATTGCTTTAGAGGACCAACATAAGACCACTTTTACATGCCCATATGGAACATTTGCTTACAGGCGTATGCCCTTTGGGCTTTGCAATGCCCCTGCTACGTTCCAACGATGCATGATGAGCATTTTTTCTGACATGGTCGAAAAATTCTTAGAAGTATTTATGGATGACTTTTCAATTCATGGGAATTCCTATTCTGAATGTCTTCATCATCTTTCCCTAGTTTTGAAAAGGTGCATATCTAAGAATTTGGTTTTGAATTGGGAGAAATGTCATTTTATGGTTAAATCTGGTATTGTTTTAGGCCATGTAATATCCAAGGAGGGAATTAAGGTAGATAGAGCCAAAGTGGATTTAATTGATAATTTACCACCTCCTCAATCTATTAAGGATGTTCGC
>NW_024868558.1:0-4597 GCF_013358625.1 Macadamia integrifolia | reverse complement strand
GCCATAGAACCATCAATTTATTGCTTTTATTTTAATTGTCTCCCTTTCCCTAAAGCCAAGTAGAGAAACCCTTGTAAGAGTAACTCTCTGGTCAAGTAGGGAAGCTCATATTATGATGCATCCCTCGGGCTAAGTAGAGAAACCTGCTTGTGAGTCTCTCTCTAGCTTTATCCCCTTTCTTTTACTTTATTTTTATTTCAGCATTTTTTTTTCCTTTATTATTATTTTTTTTTAATTGCGTGGGTTGTTTACTTTTAGTTATTTATTTATTTAATTTTAATTGCGTGGCTTGCGTCTTTAAATTCTTAGATGACGAATGGTTAGGACGTTATTTTTAGGACGGTAATTAGAATTAGATCACAACCATTAATCAGTTCACTTTCGCATTATTAAAAGAAATAAAAAATAAGGTGGCTGCTCTCCCTGTGTTCGACCCGTAGCTACACTGATCCGTACGCTTGCGGTTACATTTTAAATCTCAAACAGCCAACAAACTTTCCACAGAACTAGGATCAAGAGGGTTAGCACTTGTGAAAATCTCACGAAAACGAGATGCAAAGATTAGAAGACTTATCAACAACGACAACAATAAATATAACCTTATCCCAATTAAATGGGGTCAGCTACATGGATCCGATATGAAAAAACAAAAATAATGAAATAGAAAAATAAGAAAAAAGAAGTAAAAAAGGGATAAGAAAAGAAAATAAGGCAGTAATCAAATCAGGAACATCTCTTACACAGGGTCGGCTACCCTTGTCCTTATCCTCCACAAAATTCTATCCATGGTCATACTAGGATCGAACCCCACCATATGCATGTTTTTTTTAACTACCATTTTATTAATAGTCATTTTAGGCATGATGCTACCTCTTTTGGTTCCCTCCAAATGAATATGATCACTCTTCCTTACTGAGGCATCTATAAGTCTCCGTTACACATGGCCATACCACCTCAATTAGTTCTCGCGGAGCTTGTCCTGAATTTGTGTGACCCCCAACTCTATTCTAATACAATCATTCTTTATTCTATCTCTCCTAGTCTTGCTGCACAGTTCTCTCGGCATCCTCATCTCAGCTACACTCAATTTAGTCACATCACTCTTCTTGACCGCCCAACACCCTGCTCCATATGTCATAGCTGATTGTATAATTGTCTTATAGAATTTTCTCTTCAATTTAACTGGCATTCTTTTGTCACATAGCACCTCTTCATTTCATTCATCCCACTTTAATTCTGTGCGCAACATCATCCTTTATATCACCCTCTTTGTTAAAGATGGACCCTAGGTATTTAAAACACACTCTGGGGTAGCTCCTGTTTTCACCACTCTCTTCCCTCCTTTAGTTTGACTGATGGGGCACATCATATACAGTCTTCATTTTGCTTATCATAAAACCTTTTGATTTCAAGCTTCATCTTCATAGCTCTAGTTTAGAATTAATCTCTTCTACTGATTCATTTATCAGAACAATATCATCCGTGAATAGTATACACCATGGAATCAAATCTTGTAAATGCACGTGCATCGTTAGATCATCCATTATGAGTGCAAACAAATAAGAGCTTAGAGCGTATCTTTGGTGTAGCCTAATAGTAATTGGGAATTCGTTACTTTTACCCTCTATAGTCTTAACACTCGTTATTCACATCCTTTCTCTTCTCTAAGACATGCCAAATGAGCTCTCTCAATACTCTAATATATGCTTTCTTTAGGTTAATGGATGATCTAAGACTATACGAAGGTCCTTTTTGTAGGTTCTAAAATCTTCCATATGTCTCCTTAGGAGGTAAATAGCCTCTGTCGTGGATCTCCCTAGTATAAAACTAAATTGGTTCTCCATTACTTTAGTTCCCTTCCTTAAGTGTGCTTCAATGATCTTTTTTCTAGGTTTCATAATATGACCCATAAGTTTTATACCTCTATAGTTATTCTAGTTCTAAATGTCACATTTATTCTTAAAAAGTTGGAACTATATTACTTCTCCTCCACTCATCTGGCATAGTCTTAGTAGTTAAAATGTTTCTAAACAATTTGATTAGCCAAGACACCCTTTAGAAAATGGATAAAAATCGTCTGCAATTCTAATCTTGTACAATTCTATACAATATCCCCTTGAAAGGGTGACACATGGACAAAGTGATTTGAACGGTTCAGATTAATCCTATATTGATCCAACTCCAAACCAGTGAGTTGTAGTTGGATCAATATAGGATTAATCTGAACCGTTCAAATCACTTTATCTACGTGTCACCATTTGAAAGGGGTATTGCACGGATAAGGAATTGCAGACGATTTTTATCATAGGCTTTATTTCCATTACGGTCAAACAGATAGGGAATAGACTACTTCCTTAAATGATCTTTAATCATAGCATGAAAAACCTCGTGTTTTGATCCCCGTCCCGAATATTAGAACACCTAGGCTTTTACATCCAGAAGGTTTCTTCAACTTCCAAAAGCCAGAAAATGTGTTTATTAAAACAAAGAATCAGGGGAAGGCTCTAAAGACTCAAGGTAATTGAGCATGTCAAACAAACGACACCTAACTTGCTCAATGTTCCCAAACCCTTCAAAGTTCCATACTTTTAGCATTCTCATCATAGAATAAGTTTGGAAGGTAAGTTCAGACCTTGTAAAGAAAACAAATTGTCAAGGAAAAAAACCTATTATAAAAAGGATGACTAAACCAAGCAGCCAAAAATGAAATAACTTTTAACACCTTAACTACATCATGATCAAACAGAGCAACCCAATCAACAATAGCTACACATTGATCCAAGACTTATTTTATTAATCTAGGAGGTTGTTGCATATTAGACCAAGTGTACCTAGATACCCTAGAATTAATATCATATAAACCAAAATCTTTAATGACATTAGTAAAGCTCTAGTTGCAGGGACATTAACAAGGGAGGATTTCCACCAACTTCTCCTCAAAGGATATTATTTGGTTAACGTCTCCAGTTAGCAAAAAACGGAGGGGCTATAATCCTACCAGACACTAGGGACTATAAGAAAGTGAATCAACCAATGAAATAGCAATGAAGCGAGAGTCAACATGCACAAAAGTAACTTTAATATCAAATTTCAAAAAATACCATAATCCATCACTCAACTCCTTAGAGCCTAAACCTGGTACAAAGCTCAGTGAAACAAAAGATCTAAGAGAGGGAAGAACTCTAAAATACAAATTTAAGCATTGAATTTTAGAGAGAAAAATAATACCGAGTCTATGCTTAAGCACATAATAATAAAGAGCACGCTTAGAGAAGAGGAATGAATAGCATGGATATTCCAAGCCAATACCTTCATAATGGTCAGAAGATTAAAAAAATACTTGACAAGGATCACAACCTAACATGATAAGCATTAAGGCTTCCATCTTGAAATCAATTGGTTCAAAGTGGGGTGGCCTTTTGTGACACTTATGCTTGATAGTTGAGTCACCCACAATCGATGCAGAATTACCTCAATACTAGTCTTTTCTTGGGCTCTGTCTTCGTGGGTGAACCTATTTCATTGAACCAATATGATCAAAATGGATATTTGCTTTTTCATTTCTGTATTTTAAGTGATCACCTATTACTCTATCTAGTTATCTTGAAATAACTCTAATGGTGTTGTTTCCGATAGTACATGGGTTGACTGACGGAGTGTCGATGTCAGTCAAATTACTTGGCAATGATATTTGAGAAGACCTCGAGCGAGGACAAGAAGACTTATGCATTATTGTTTGTGATGGAAGCTTTGTGGCATCTACATGCATGGATAGTTCGGCTTCAATTGTCTCTTTTAATGTAAATGCATTGGTACTATTCTAATCTCAGATTATGCAGGAAGCGCATCGAAGGTTTGAAGAAAGCAAAGTGATTAGGGTTATTTTTGTCACTATCTGGACTGAATGTGAGGAAAATATTGTGTTTTAATGAAGGGAGCCGAGTGCGGGTAATAGGAACTGTTTTCCATTTTTTATTGATATTCATAATTTGAGAGATATGTTTAATTATTGTATTAAGAAGAACATAAGAAATGGTTTATTCTTTCAATTAATTAGCTAGGGTAGCTAGAACTGATTCTTTTGTGGATGGTGTATATTCTGAATTTATTTTCTATTTGCTTGAATGAAGTCTTTATCTCCCTTATCCAAAAAATAAAAATTAAAAAAAAAATATATATATATATATATATATATATAAATAACATCTTTAATCACTTGGTTAACAGCACCATTAGATAAGCACCCCCAATTCTACCCAAAAATAAAAAATAAAAGGTAAAAAAGCCCAATTTAATTGTGTGGCTGCGTGAGTGTGTGTGTGTGTGTGAGAGAGAGAGAGAGAGGAACAGTTTTAAGAATCATTAATTGGATCGGTGTTACAATTATGATCAATCCATCTGATTTTGGTCAGTTCCTACCCCAACCTTGGTAGGTTAGGTAGAAGAGGAAGGCTGCCACTTAGAAATATGAACCAAGGAAATTTCTTAGGCAAGATCTACACTATCTTCATGTGGCAATGTATTAAGTAGAGGTGAAACAAGGTTGGATTAAGCCGAGTTTCTTAAAATTCGTTCCTTAAGAGTCATGCCACCTATG